>NW_027069897.1:55520-307440 GCF_002906115.3 Quercus suber
TTCAAATGGTTTCCGGAAATCATTTTCCGTAAAATAGGCCGTTTGGGTGCGCGAGGAAAATTGGGTCAAACGGAAAATCATTTCCGTTGACCGAAAATAAGCCTTCTGATTACGGAAAACCAATTCCGTTTCTATTTTACCTTCAATTAACTTCCGGAAAAGAGAGAAAGAGAGAGAGAAAGAAAGACCAGACGCGCAACAGGGAGAAAGAGAGAGAGAAAGGACTCAGACGCCACCCAGACCGCCGTCGTCGTCCCCTCCACGCGACGGTGAGAGAGACCGATCGCACCCAGATCGATCGCACCCCACCGAAGACCGACCCACCCAAACCGATCGCTCTTCGACGTCGCCTGCGAACACACCGCGATCGCACTTCGATCCACCCAGTCCGACGATCGCACGCACCAAATCGCACCGGTCTCGTCGATCGCAGTACCGCGCCGATCACACGGCGCCGCTCGATCTGCCGCTCGATCTCGCCTCCGCTCGATCTCGTCGTTTCCCATGACCGATCTCATCGCCCATGACCGATCTCTCCCTTTCCATCCATTTTTGATCACTCGCTCGTCCTCGCTCTCTCAGTTTGACCGAATGTGGATTTGATCGAAGTTGTTGTGATTTTTGTTTTTTGAAGTTTATACGTTGAAATTTCTATTATAAAATTTGTTTGGGAACTGAGAAAATGGGTAAGAAAATGTGAGAAAGTGTAGGAAAATAGCATTTTCAGTATGTAACCAAACATATGAAAATATTTTCTAGAAAATTTTTCATAATGCAGCCAAACACTCAGAAAATATTTTCCTTTCCCGAAAATACAATTTCCGAAAAATATCTATTTTTCGAAAATATTTTACGACAACCAAACACAGCCTTAGTAATTTTTAATTTCTGAAAAGTATATTTAAATATAAAAAATTTAAAATAAAATAAAAATTATATCATATTATTAGGTGTGCCAATGCAGTGTGGTTTTCTAAAAACAAAACCACACCGCACCTAGTTTTTGCACCTCCACCGTGGTTGGTAGTGCAATGACCGCAGTCAGTTTAGGTGTGGCAGTTAGTTTTTGTAAACCCCTAGTCCCAATGTCAATAAAATAATAGTTTTCACAAAATCATAGAATTAAAAAATAGCAGATTCGTAATTGACTCCCATCAAATGCAAAGCAATGCTCTAAGGCTAGGAAAAATCATACGTTAACAGAGAGTGCGCATGCCGTTAGAATGACCTAAGATTGAAAGCCAATTTAAGTTATAGATATACTCTTTCATATCTTTACAAATACCATATCAGAGATCCAGTCTACATTCATCACCATAGATTTATTACATAAAATGTCTTCGTTGAGGCAGTATCCTAGTAAGAAATTACAAAAGAATATTTGAGTTTGCTCAGGCTGTCAAGAGGGAGCTGCCTTCCTTGATGAGAACAAACACACTGCCACCATCTCCCCTTGAAATTCGAAGTTCTTCATCAAGGTATGTGGTAAGCAACCATGATTCAGCATTGCTGTTCGAGAAAGAGAACTTCAATGGTGGTTGGCGGGAAATGGTCTTTGCAACAGATGAAGCTGTGTCTTGAACAGAGTTGATTATGCCCTTGAAGGGACTGCGATCGACGAGACCGGTGCGATTTGGTGCGTGCGATCGTCGGACTGGGTGGATCGAAGTGCGATCGCGGTGTGTTCGCAGGCGACGTCGAAGAGCGATCGGTTTGGGTGGGTCGGTCTTCGGTGGGGTGCGATCGATCTGGGTGCGATCGGTCTCTCTCACCGTCGCGTGGAGGGGACGACGACGGCGGTCTGGGTGGCGTCTGAGTCCTTTCTCTCTCTCTTTCTCCCTGTTGCGCGTCTGGTCTTTCTTTCTCTCTCTCTTTCTCTCTTTTCCGGAAGTTAATTGAAGGTAAAATAGAAACGGAATTGGTTTTCCGTAATCAGAAGGCTTATTTTCGGTCAACGGAAATGATTTTCCGTTTGACCCAATTTTCCTCGCGCACCCAAACGGCCTATTTTACGGAAAATGATTTCCGGAAACCATTTGAAACCAAAACAAACACAGCCTAAAAACTTTCGCAATTAAAAACCCTTTCACATAATCCCGTTGGGCTATTCTAAATCAGCCTAAAACAAAGGAAAAAAAAAAAGTTTAAAGATCTTTGGGCCCAAAATGGGAATAAAAGGCCCAACACAGAACCAGCACAACGGCAGTCTAAAACCGTACCATTGTCATCGAATCGCAGAGTCTAAAACCATAGCAAATCACAGTGACCGATCAATTTATGGTGAGGGGCACCAAATCGCGCGCATGGTATACACCCCTCGGGGTGTGATGATAAATATGATTATTAAAGGCTACACAATCACACACTTATGATTATTTACTCAATACTAAAGAAATCAATAAAAATAATTGTATCAATGCTCAATAGATTTTGACTCTATAAGATCATTACCATGAACTCTTAAAGTGAAAGTTTAATCAGGAATCTAAATTAAATTCTAATTAGATTTTAATTTTGTGTCAAGTGTCCTTTTAATTATCTTATTAGATTTTGTTGTTGTTGTTGTTGAGGATCTCCTATTAGAATTCTTTGAATAACTAGTTATAGAGTTATTTGATGATCGATGACTCAAAAGTCTATTGAACGGTTTTTGCATTTTGCATAGTGTTTTATTTTTTTTATTATAGGTAAATTACAAATTTAGTCTTTATCCTTTTCGTTGAATGTCAATTTAGTCCCTAACGTTTCAAATGTGTCAATTTAATCCATAACCTTTGGTTATTGGGTGAAATTAGTCCCTATTGTTAAGTGATGAATGGAAAATGCTGACATGACTAATAACCAAAATAAAAAATAATTTTATGTTAAATCAGAATGTCATGTGTACGCCTTACTAATATATATTTTTTTAAAATTATTATTATAAAAAAAACCGGCTTAATAAAGGTCTCACGTTGGGATCAAAATCCCTAAATCAATCATGCCCAACGGCCCCATCCCCAATTTGCTACACATTTTAGTCCAAAGAGGAGAATGTGAATCTTGAAAACATATTTAGCATATATGCTCAAACAAATCTAGACAAGCTCACGCTTGGAGAGATCTGGGAAATGAAAGAAGGGAATTGAGTAGCAGTTGACTTCTTTGGATGGTTATGATCAGAGTCCTTCTATAAAACTCTTTTATCTCCAACTTAAATGTTTGCTTTTATGAGATTTTTACTCTACAAGGTATGGGTACCTGTGGGTGTGGGTGGGGCTTGCAGGTTTGCATCTAAGCTGGAGTGGATAGCTTTGCATGTCTTGGCCAATGATGAGGATGGTATTGTTATGCTGAATCTATCACGCTCCCAAACCCAATGACACCGTTCTCTACCTTGGTCTGTTGAATTCCTTTGTTAATGACATAAAGCATCCTCTAAACTCCTTTTGCCAGGGCTTCTCTTTTGCTTGCTTTTGAACTACTTTTGCAAGGATTTCTCTTTTGTAAGGCATGTGAAATTTTTGAGGCTTCATTGTTCATAGACATGGCAAACGGTTGGGTTGGGTCAGGTCAGGTCATTTAGGTTGCGGGCCAAAACGGGCCGGGTAAAAAGCGGGCCATTTTAAACGGGTTGAAAATGGGTTGGGTCAATCGGATTGCAGGTCGGGTCAACCCATATTTTCACATTTAAAAATAATAATAATAATAATAATAATAATAATAATAATAAATGCCAACTTTTTAGAGAGAATGAATCAGATCAAATAGATAGATTTTTTGTTACTAATTTACTGTTATACATGTGATGTGAAGGGAAAAAAACAGACAAATCAAAAAACATAAAGTTCACAAACAATTTTGACTTTTGAGCATGACTAAAATTTTTTATATACTTCAAATTCAAAGTTCACTAATAATATCATTCCCACAAAAAAACAAAAAACTAAATAAACAAATAATTACAGAACTAAATGTTATGGACCATGTCAAGTTATCAGCCTTCTTAAGTGCACAAATCCCTGTTGCATTTAAAATAATAATAACGTTAGATTATATAGAAAGATAAACTAAATATAAAATAAAACCTTTAAAAATGAACATACCAATTTAAGTAAAGAATAATAAGTAAATATTTTATAAGAATTATATATCAATCTACTCAAGGTTGGTAGTAGATTTAGCACTACAAATATTCATACTTGCAAATTGTAGCTTAAGTTGGCCAATTTCATCAATATCTTCATCTACAATACAATATTTTAATATAACATCATTGTATCATGAAAGCAAATCAAAGCTTATCAATAAAGAATTAAAAATGTATAATTTATATGACTCTATTAATAAATTAAAATACCTTCAAATCCATATAATCAACTTTTAGTGCACGACGTAGCTTCCATGTTCTCAAGCAAAAGACATGAGCGATACGGAGTAAGAATTTTTTTTTCTTGTGCTAAAACTTGATTCAAATGCATTTTTTTTCCTATGCTCATGAGATCTCATGTCATTAAAGAGAGCTCTGGGAATAGGTTGTAATGTTCTTTCCACCAAAGGAGAACTTCCAACTTTGGATTTTGCTTTTTGCTAAGTCTAGGCTCTTCTAAATACAAGTCCAATTGAGATTTTTTTTTTTTTTTTTGTTTTAGCACTATACCAGCTTTCATAATGCTCAAATTCCTAATCATTAAAAAAAATTGTAATTATTTTGCTTGAGTCACTATTGAATTATTTTGTTTTGTTTACTGTTTGTCACTTTGTCAATTGTCAACTGACTCATTGTGTCCAGGTTTGTAGCTTTGTGCTACTTATATATATTTAGATTAGATAGATATTAGTATATTACATTATTACCATTAATACTATATTAAAATTAAATAGACAAACTTGGATAAAAATAAAAATAAAACTTAGACATGTTGTTAGATACTAAGATAGATATTAGTATAGTACTATTCCTTTTGTATATTTTTTCCCCCTTTCATTTAACTTTTTATTTTTTTTAGTAAATAAAAGGGTGGAGCTGCTAGTTACACAAGTTCATTGTGTGTTTTATAATAATGTTATATACCTAGGAGTAGTCTAGCACACCTTGCCATAATGCCATATAGTTTTCAAATATTTTTTAGGGAAACAAAAAGAGTTAAAAAATGGGGGGGCCGCGAGTCAGGTCAAGTTGGCCCACAAAAATACGGGTGGGCTGTGGGTTAGCCCATATTTAATTCAAAACAAAATGGGCAGGTTCGGGGCAGGCCAGCAAATTTCAGTTTGATCTCTTCTCTCTAGACCAAAATGTGAAACATATTGGGGTTAGGGGCGTGATTGAATTAGGGATTTTGATCCAAATGTAAGACTCCTTAGTTTTTATTTTTATTTTTTAAGTTTAATCCTAGTCAGTAGCACACTAGGCATTTGAGTTAGCATAAAAATTATTTTTTACTTTGCTGTTAGCCACATCAGAATTTTTCATCCATCACTTAACCGTAAGGGCTAATTTGACCCAACAACAAAATGTTAGAGACTAAATTGACACATTTGAAATGTTGGCGACCAACTTGACATTTAGCAAAAATGATAGGGACTAAATTTGTAATTTACCTTTTCTTTTCTTTTCTTTTTTCTTTTTTTAATAATGGTTGTTAGGATTCTAGTAACTCTATAGTGTAAGTATCCTAAAATCTACATAGCTGATTTATCTTAAAATTTAACTCAACTATATATATTAGTTTAAGACCTGTGCATTGCACCGGTTTAGGTATAAACTTATAAAACGTATAATTTAATTAACAAAAAAAAAATAAAAAAAAGCTAAATGAATTATTATTATATAATTGAAAGTAAAAATCATGCTACATGTGTGTGTGAATATAGGCATGAAAAAAATATGAATCCATAAAATAGTTGAAACAAAGTTAAGCGTAAACTCATTAAACATATAATTTTTTTTTAAAAAAATTAATAGCTAAATGATTTATTATTTTATAATTGAAAGTAAAAATCATGTTACATGTGTGTATATATTTTTCAGTCAAAATGTCCCAATAAAAATATAGCTAATGTTGTTGAATGAATAAATATAGATTAAATAATTATAATCTCTCCAAAAATACTTATTATAACCATATATAAATATAATCACTCCAAAAACATTGTTTATTAAAAGTGCTTAAATAGTATTATTTAAAAACCAAAAATATATATATTTATGAACTTACTTTCAAATCTGAATGATATAGTTTTGTCTTTCTAATTCTAACCATACCATGAATTTTTTGTAACTCTAAGCAATGGCACTCCTAATAGAGAAATCATTGTTCATTCATAATCAATCTTCTTTTTAATCTTGCAAGTCAACATTTTTCAACTATTTAACCCAAAAAATATATATGGCAAACAACTATAATATACACAACCAAATCAAACTAACTGTACATATTATTTGAAAGACAAATTAAGTGCATGTAAAGTGTAAAAAAAAAAAATACTTGCATGTAGGTCGGTGGTGGTGGTGTCGTTTTATCCTTATCTAGATAATTCTTGTTATAATCTCTTTGTTTCATACGAAGATCTAAGTGGTATTTCATATGGATTAGTACTTCAATTGTTGGTTTTGGTAGTTAGAAGTTAGCATATGTATAGTTTAAATCATGTTAATAAAAAGTTACCGGTAAAGTCAACAAACTATTATTAGTAAACGTTTCTTAGGCTTATCTATTTAGCTTTGTCCAAATTGATATCCACTCTCAAGGTGTGAGGCAGAAGACACCTTATTTTGGCCATTCACTAGCAACAGAGTTTACACAAGTCTGGATACAGATTTTTGAATGCTGAAGTACATACCGAGTGGGATGAAGAACAAATGGCGCATGACAAGGTATTGTGGTGGACACTTTGGTCTCTTCAGGTACCGAACAAAATCAAAAATTTGGTGTGGAGGGCATGTAGGAACTCGTTGCCAACTAAGGATAATTTGGTGAGGCGAAGTATCATTGAAAACCCAACATGTGACCGCTGCAAACAAGTACCCGAATCAGCTCTTCATGCTCTCTGGACTTGCAGCGAACTAGATGTGGTGTGGGAAGAAGAACCATTTCGACATTTCTGAAGAAGACACACCTTTGTGGATTTTAAGGAATTGCTCTCATTTCTCATTACAAATGATCACAATTTGGAGCTGTTTTCAACTTTAATGTGGTTAATTTGGACTCAAAGGAACCAAGTGCATATGAGCCAACCAAACATAAGTGTCCATCAGATTCCGTCATCAGCAAAGGAGCATGTGGCTGAGTTTGCAATGACCTAACTTGCGCCTTCCATCACTCGGCCTGACCTCACTTCAATTCGGGCTAAGTGGCACCCTCCAAATCCAGAAGTGGTGAAGATAAGTTGCGATGGAGCTACTTTTCAAGGAGCAGAAAAAATCAGGCATTGGTGTAGTGATCCGAGACAACAAGGGTGTAGTCATGGCTTCAATGTCTAAACTTCTGCCACAACAGTACACGTCCATGGAGATTGAAGCACTGGCAGCCTCAACAGCTCTTGAGTTTGCAGTTGAGTTGGGTTTTAATCATTCAATACTGGAAACAGATTCTCAGGTGTTGTCAAATGCTTTGAGAAATAATAGCCCTTACCTGTCTTCCTTTGGTTTATTAATTGAGGATATCAGATGTAATGCTAGTTTATTTAATCAATTACTTTACTCTCATGTAAAGAGAGAGGGTAATAAGGTAGCGCATAATTTAGCGAGACATTCCATTAGTATTTCTGATTTTTTAGTGTGAATGGAGACTGTTCCACCACTCTTTATTTCTCTTGTACTAGTTGACATTGCTGATTTTTTTTAATAAAGTTGACCGTCTTCCTTCTCAAAAAAAAAAAAAAAAAAAACTCTTTTATTTTTTATTTATTTTTTTAGAAGAATATAACACAACTAAAAACCTACAAACAATTAAAAAAAAAAAAAAAAAAAAACTCTTTTATTTTTTATTTATTTTTTTAGAAGAATATAACACAACTAAAAACCTACAAACAATAATTTAAATTTAATATTAAGAATATATTCAAACTTATTCATAATTTAAAATTAAGAAACTAACCAAAATTATAAATTAAGATATCAATGTAGAAAAAGAACAAAGAATATACCTATTTGTTTCTTTCATCACTTTGAGAGATGAAAGTGTGAGTAAATGAGAGTATGTAACGAAACCTACACAAATTATTGTAGAAGATAACAAATAAGTACAAAAGTTTAATGTTATGAATTGGGTTAATCTATCTATCAATTTCTAATGCAGAATTCATGAATTTAAGTACTTGTGTGAGAAGTTTTCATTAATTTTTTTTGAAGTTAAAGAAAGATAGCTTAACTAAAATGAAAAAAATAATAATGAAAAGAGAATGCATACCTGCCTTGTCATGGGATTTAAGCATTCACATATTATAGTAAGCTTATATATAGAGGTAGAGTTCCATTTGATATAGAATTTAAATCCTATTGAAATTAAAATGTTTAATTTAATCAATGCCTTTGTTGCTATCCCATAAAAAAGTGGAATAAAAAAAAGGTCATATACGTATAAGTATATTTGTATAATCCTTCATTATATATAGAATTTTAAGGAGAAAGTGTTGACTTTAAACTCAAATCCTTGGGAGTATTACGTTATTTACAATTTTTTTTTAAAATTTTATCCAAAAAAAAAAAAAAGATTGGTAAATCAGTATGAAGTATGAACAAATAACGTTGTTGTTTTTCCTATAAAAAAAGAAGTTGCAGTTATTTTTTATTTTATTTTTTTATTTCCTTATGACTGTGTAGTAATATATTTTAAGTAAAAATAAATAGTATCAAATAAATTAATAATAAAAGGATTTGATGAAGAATTTGAATTGTAATCAAACTAAAATTTTTATCAACTTAAAAATTATAGAAGAAGAAGATAAGAACAAAAATTGTATCTATTTTTTTTTTAATTTAAAAAAAAATTCCTACAATTTGATGAAGCTACTTGGCGTGACCATAGTTTCTAAGCCAAACTTTTATAGTGAAGCCACTTAGCATAATCACGAATTCTAAGCACACTTTTTATTATATAGTATATAATATGATATATATATATATATACACACACACAATAAGGTAGGAAATTTTATTTTCATGGGACACAGCATAATGCCATTGAATCAAAAGGTTCTAGGAAATAAATTTACAAGCTGAAAATATAAATGATTTTAGGTCCTTCCCATTTGAATCCGATTGGATGGAGGTTCTTTTTTTTTTTTTTTTTCATAAAAAGATCCCAATGTTCAAGATTGTGAGCTATTTAGGGTGCTTTCCTAATTTACATAGCAAAAATACAAGCCCAAAAATAATATTATGGGCTATTTCATTTATAGAAGGGAAATGAATATAATTTCCCATCCAATGAAAGATGGGCTACTAGAATTACGCGTCCAAAAGATATAGAAGTGGAGCAGTATTAGGTGCTAGCCCATGACTGTTATGGGATTTGGTTTTGTTCTTCTTCCGGCGAAAAGGTTATTATGGGCTGTTCTAAAAGAAAAAAGATTATTATGGGCCTTAAGAGTTTAAAATGTAATTCGTCGACAACCCAGCTCAGCTAATTTCGGTGTCAAAGTGTTTTTGCTTGCCCATGACCCAACCCAAGTACAACAATTGATTAGAGTGTACACACATCATTCTTCAAATATTAGGGCCCTTGTGGTAGAGGAGTTTGAGTAATGTTGTTTAAAACGATATAGAAATGTGGTTTAAAAAGTGTTGTAAAAAATATGTATTTATAGTATTCATAAAGAGAAAAATGTGTTTGGTAATGTGTTTCAAATAAATATTTCAATGTTTAAAATATGAAGTTGTGTGTTTGGTATGTGTGTGTTTTTTTTAAAAAAAACTGCCACCAATACTGTTTTGGTTTGATTACACATTAGAGGAAGACAACACACACAACGGTCCAACATCTCACACCACACAAATTCTGCCAAATACCCAGAGTTTACGTCAAGTGGGCCCAGAGTGTTGGACTCTCATGTGAAACACAAACTCAAACAACCCTTGAACACTAAACTCAAAAAACACATATTCTGAATCACGTACCAAACACATATTTCAACATGGGGGCCCACCTGTTTGGGTGTTTAAATAGCAAACAACATTGCTGGAGATGGGATGGGTCATAAATGATCAAAATACAAAGAAATGACCATGCTTATCTAAGTTTAATCCCAGTTCACTTTTTGTTATCTATTATGTAATGAGCTTGCTCATCATTTAGCTCGTTGGACATGTATTTCTCTAACTTGGGGCCCAAACCCATCTCTTTCATCTTTCCGTAGGAAATTTATTAAATACTTCGGGAGTATACTTTCTCCCACTCACATGAGGATGAGTTCTATAGTGGGTGGGACCCACCCTTATGTGAGAGGGAGTATGCTCTCGGAGTACCCAATAATAACCCTTTTTCATGAGTCTTTTGTAAGGAAGTTGATGAACATTTTTTTTTAGAGTCTGGGCCTCCTTACTTATCAGTAAAAAAAAAAAAAAAAAAAAGTTTTAATCCTAGTTTAATCCCTTGCCTTGATTACATTTTCTAGAAGACTAGAACAACATTAACTGCACTGTAACCTCTTTACACATTTGTTTTTCCCACTCCAATGTAACACCTTTTGTTTTCTTTTGCTAAGTTCACTCCTATGTAACCGTTTTTTTCCCTAGGGAATACTCTGATGTAACTCAAGATACTAGAATTGGGAACTAAAAAAAAAAAATCTGTTCCTAGAGGAACAACCCTCGTGTCTTAAAAATATAAAATACACAAATTAAATCGAATCAGCATAATGCTTACACGTTACAATTGACTTAAAAAATTTTAAGGTCCAGAATATTGTCCAATTTGCTAGGCCATTGGCTACAACTTCAATTAGTACCAATGCCAAGTTTGAAGTTTGAAGATAGTTCCCAAAAAAAAAAAAAAAAAAAAAAAAAATGAAGTCCGAAGTCCAAAGGGTGTGCAGGTTTTATATTTGTTTCTTTTAATGTTATCATTTCTCATCATGATCAATTACTAATTATGCCTACAAGTCTAGTAATTAAATATTTTATTCCTTTTTTGAATGTATTATGCTATGCCACTCTTGCTTTTGATGGAGCTCTGGATTTTTCAGTGGGGTTTTTGGTGAGCTTACTGGGTTATTTTGAGACTGTTTAGGACTATTTTTCTGAGTTTCCCAGTGGCTTTTTGTCAGTTTTTTAATGGGTTTGCAGAGACATTTTTTTTTGGGATTTTGGACTGTGTTGGTTTTTTGGTAGGGTTTGGCTGGTTTTTGGAGGCTATTTTCTAGGTTTTTGACCAACTTTCTTGTAAGAGATAATATGGATCAACATTACAAAAAGAAGCCCAATTATGTAGGATGCTTTCCTATAGGGGTGTAATCAATTCGGTTTGGCGTTTTCTTAGCGTTTGGCCAATTGAAACCAAAATTCTTGGTTTGTGAAGTTCTCAACTGAAACCAACCGAAATAATTGGAAATTTTTAGTTTTGGTTTTATTTCGGTTTCAGTTGGTTTTCAATTTTTGGCCTTGGGTTTGGAGCTGTTGAATGAAGAAAATCAAGAAAGAAAAGGGAAGAGAGAGAGAAGAATCATACTGATGATCAAAAGAAGTACAAAATGAAGCCTCAAGCTGATGATCAAAAGAGAGTAAGAGTGAAAGAAAAGGGGGAGGCCAGTGTGTGGAGGCTGGTGATAGAGGGAGGCTAAATCAGATTGGAGTGGAGTGTGGAGGCTGTTTGAGAGTGAGAGTGAAAAGTGTGAGCCGTGGGGTATGTAGGGTAGGGTTTCTAAAATATGTCTTTTGTTTTTAGTTTAATTAGTTTAACTTAATTAGTTTTAGCTTAATTAGGTAATTAGTTTAATTTTAGTTAGTTAATCTAATGGGTTATTGGGTTTTAAATAGCAAGAGGCCCAATATTTTAATTTTAAACAAAAAGGCCTGAGGGCCAAAGTTTATAAAATCAAATAGAAAGTTGGAGGCCCAATGTTTGCAAGCCCAAGCTGTGTTTCATATTATATATGTAATATATAATATATTATAATATAATTCGGTTCGGTTTCGGCCGGTTTAGTGCATACAAACCTGCCATCGAAACCAAAAACCGAAAATTTCGGTTTTTATGAAATGAACACCGAAACTGAACCGCACCAAAATTTTGGCAAAGGTTCGAGCGGTTTCGGCCCATTTTTTTAGTTTCTAGGTTTTGTACACACCCCTACTTTCCTAATCTACACAGCAAAAATCCCATACCCAAAAATAATCTTATGGGCTATTTCACTTATAGAAGGGAAAGAATATGATTTCCTATCCGATAAATATAATAGATGGGTTACTAGAATTATGCGTCCAAAAGGTATAGAACTAGAGCTGCATTGGGTGTTAGCCCATGACTGTTATGGGCTTTGTTTTTATTTTTCTATTATTATGAGCTTTAGACTTTAAAATGTAAGGTTTCGTTTGGTAGAGAAGTTTGAATAATATTGTTTGTATTTTTTTGAAATGTCTATGGATAAAAAAGTGTATAATATTATTTAAAAACTAAAAATAAGTTGTTTAACAACTCTACCAAATGGGGCCTAATTTGCCGACGGGCAAGGCTCGGCTAATTTCAGTGTCAAAGTTTTTTTTTTTTTTTTTTTTGTTGTTTTTTTTTTTTCCTTGTCCATGTCCCCACAAGTACAATCATTGATTAGAACGTACACAAGCTGTTATCACTTATCCATTTTGTCATTCAAATCCCAGCAGCATAATCAATGAATGAATGATCAAGATACAATGAAGGGTTCTTTGGATTAATGTGTTTAGAGCAAATATCAGTAGAGTCGTTTGTCTTTTTAGGACAATTATTAATAAATTATTTTAAAAAAGTTTAACATTATTTTTGAAAAAATATAAAAAATTATAAAAAAAATTAACTACTTTTTTCTTATCTCATAATTTTTTTTAAAAATATTTTATAAACCAATACTATTTATTTATTTTTGCATGATATAAATCAATATTCTTAGGATATTTAAAATAATTAAGTTTATCTAAATTTTGAATATTTATGATTAATCTATAAGACGATCACGATAGTTATCTACTAGACATATTCGGTAATTGTTATTTATAATTTTATAGTATTTACAGTATTACTTGGCACCATTATCCCCCAATTTAGTGGCCTGCCTTGATTGCATTCTCTAGAAGATTTTTTTTTTTTTTTTTGGGAGAGAATCTTTCTAGAAGATTAGAATAAAATTAACTGCATTTTGTGTACATATTATTTTTATTTTTTATTTTTTCTGAATGAAAAAAAAAAGTCTCTGGAGTGGATTTATTAATTCCATGTCACATAACGACAATAAGTAATACTATGTATATCACACGGATCTTATTAGAATTATCGCTCAAATCACTTCTCCCTAAATATTGGGACAAAAATTCCTATCGTCAAGCCACAATCCCGTGATTTTTTTTTTCCCACTCCTACGCAACTCTTTTTGGTTTTTTTGCTAAGTTCATAATTCCTATGTAACTCTTTTTGGTTTATTGGGAACTTAATAAAAGTTGGTTCCTAGAGGCACAGACTCGTGACCCAAATAATATAAAATACACAAATCAAATCAGTAAACATAGTGCTTAGCACAAAGATCATTGGACATCCCAACTAAAAAAAAAAAAAAAAAAAAGAAGCTGAAATTAGGAACACATTGCGTTCATGCTTAATGCTTTGAGCTCATGGTAAGCTGGACACAGATAATTAGTGCAATTCTGCTGACCCATCGCACATTCTCCGCCAATGGTATAAGTGAACTACAGACCAAAGAAATCACGTTCATGCCAAATTCACATTACTAAACAGACCCTTTCTTGTCCTACATGAAGTCGGCTTATTTTCCTCCAATGCCTTCACATCCACGTATTGACTAGGTAGTCGGCATGGTTGCTCCGAAAAACTGATCCCTTTAAATTTGATACACGTACTAGGAAGTCGGCATAGTTGCTCATATGTATGAGGAAGTATACCCTGTTATGGGTGTATGCTTCCTCCATCTCTCTCACCAGATGTGAGAGAGAGAGGAGAGAAACATACACTTATAACAGGGTGTATTTTCTCGCTCAGTACAGCTCTGTATATATTAACTCTACTCTCTGTTCTTAACTCTCAGTTCACACACCTCTCTGTTCTCTCTCAAGCAAAGAAAAACCCAAATCAACACTGAAAAAATGGCCTTCGTGTCACAGTTAAGCCAATTCACTCTCTCAGTGGTCACTCCACAAACCCAATTCACTCCCAGAGCTTCAGTTTTTGCGCCAAATTCTGTTAACATCGGAGCGAAACAGGTCGAGAAAACCCGAATTTGGACCGGGGAATTGGTCCGGGGAGGCCGAGTTTCCGGGTCAGAGCGGGGAGCGAAGAGGAGTTGGGTCCTGAGAAGGAAGAGGGGCCCGCGGTGGCGGTGGTGAAGGAGGTGAAGGCGGTGGCGGAGGAGGTGATGACGGCGGCGCCAAGAGAGATCGATAGGCTGAAGAAGGCTTTGGTGACCTCGTTTAACGGGACTGACCGGGGGCTAAGTACGACGAGCGAGACAAGGGCCAAGATTACCGAGCTTATCACGCAGCTGGCGGCGAAAAATCCCATCCCTGCACGCACTGAGGCCTTGACGCTTCTCAATGGAAAATGGATTCTCGCGTAAGTGTTAATTTGTTTACGCAGTTCGAACTCTCAGGATTACCTGCTCTCATAGTATCATATATGAACATGTGCATCAAAAGCTTAAAAGTGAGGAAATTCTGAAACTTGTTTAGTTAAATCTTAGTAGAGAAGTAACTTGCTTGCTTTGTTCAGTTTGTGTTTTTCACCTTTGGAAATGGAAAATTTCATAAAATTTTAGGAGTTCTATATCATTCGATGAATCTTGATTGGAAACTAAGAAATTTTTACTATTAGTGTATGAGTTCTTCTATGGACATAATCTCACAAGTCACAACATTTTTACCAAAAAAATTGAGGTGTTAGTCTAACCTAAGTTAAAATAAAATAAGAAAGATTATACCCGGATCCAACATAACTCAAAACAAGGTTGTTTGAAAATGTTTTGAGATTTTTGTTGTACATATTCACTTTATATTATAGTAATTGCTTCGTAAGATTCTTGTAGAGTAAGAATATTTTGTAGAAGCATAAGAGAGAGAGAGAGAGTAGTAAAGGGAGTGTATCTTTATTGGCATGTTACCGAAAGTAGTAATGCAGTAATAATGTTGCTTTGGTATTTTGGGTCATGTATCTTGGATATGAAGGCTTTAATATAAGCATTTTCTGTCTGATTAATTAGGTTAAAACTAGTCATGGCACATAGCAGACTGGTTGGTTGTGTCCTAGTCGTTGGTAGCAATATTGAGAAGGAACCAGTGTGTGTATATCAGTATCACATTATGGTTTTGGAATAAAGGTGAAAGCTATCATGTCTTCTGTGCTAATTGTTTGATTAAATCTTGTGGAGATTGCTCCCACCATATATTATCAACCCACCTTGCTTTGAGTCAGATTTGCTTGATACTTTACTTCAAATTTATATTATATCTAAAAGTTGAAGCGTAGCATATGCTACTACGCTTCAGTTAAGCCACATTAGCATCTATGTCATTATCATTTTTTCTTCCCAATTTCTTATACAATTTTTTAACATTTAAAGTTAATTAAAAATTCTATTATATTGCAATTAAAATATCATATTTATATTATTTTTAACTATTCTTATTTATTATTAAATTTTCAATTTCATTTTAATTTTTCATATTCCCACTACTTTTTACCTTATCTTTCTTCAACCTTTCTCATTTCAATTTAACTTTTCATATCCACACTACTCTCTACCTTAATTTCACTATTATTATATCCTTTTATCTTTCTTTATTTTTTACTCTTCTTATTCTTATTCTCATTCTATAAATATGTCATTCCCTCTCTTATTCCACGCATAACTTTCTATTTTTCCACACACAAAAGGTTCTCTCTCTCTCTCTCTCTCTCTCTCTCTCTCTTCAATTTTTGGTATATTTATTTATTTTCCTTGCATCTCTACTTTAGGTTGATAAACTTTTGTATTATTTAGAATTCTCCTTTGGATTGATACGATTTATTTTTGTGTTTTATGTTGTTATCTTTTTTATTCTCATTGATTGTTAAATGTTATACTATTGCATTATAAAGATAGTATATAAAAATATAATGTTATTTTATTGCATAGCATAACTAAAATAATTTAGTGTTTATTGCTATACATTTCATTTTTACTATTTTTCTTCTCATCTTATTTTATTCAACATTTAAATTTAGCAACATCCACCATATTATTAAATTATTTATATTTTGTCTCATTTTTTTTAAAATTAAACATATAATATTTTATTTAAATTCAATAAATAAAAATTGTTCTTATAAAGTATTCCCATGAAATGTTACAATGCATCAATGGAAAAATCAAATACAAAACAAATACCAATTTAGAAACACTAAATTTATATATATATATATATATATGAAACGAAACATAATATTAAAAAAAAAAAAAACTAATAGTTATGGATATACTAACTTAATGGAAGCAAAACGGAGTGAAAAAAAATAAAAAATAAACGTTAGAGTGCATATTTAGTACATTAGAATTCATCATCAAAATTTGGAAAAACAATAAGATGTCAACCGGGGGGGGGGGGGGAGAGAGAGAGAGAGAGAGAGAGAGATTTATGGGTAATAAAGTGTAGATGGAGAAAGGGGAAAAAAATCAAACGTCAATTTGTAACTGTTAATTAGAAAACAAAGAGCCTGATAGGAGGAGCAAAGAATAAAATAGAAAAAAGCCTTATAGAGGAAATGAAAAACTTTACTTCTACTTTTAATTTGGTCGACTTTTTTTTTTTTTTTTAATTTTTTATTGTTCTTGCATCTTTACTTTAGGTTGATGAATTTTTGTATTCTTTAGAATTCTACTTTGGGTTGATACAATTTATTATTTATTTATTTTTTTTGAAGACTATTTTTGTGTTTTAAGTTTTTATCTTTTTTATTATCTTTGATTGTTAAATGTTATTCTATTACATTATAAATATAGTATATAAGAATATAACGTTATTCTATTATATAGCATAGCTAAAATAATTTAGTGTTTATTGCTATACATTTCATTTTTACTATTTTTCTTTTCGTCCTGTTTTATTCAAATTTAAATTCAGTCGCATCCTCCATATTATTAAATTACTTATATTTTATATCATTTTTTATTTAAAAAATTAAAATATAATATTTTACTTAAATTCAAATAAATAAATAAATAATTATAATCATTCATAATTCTTACATTCTTATAAAATGTTACAACACATGAATAGAAAGATAGAATACAAAACACATGCTATTTTAGAAACACTTAATAATAATAATAATAATAATATCAAACCAGACATATCATAAACAACTAATAGTTTTGGATATACTAACTTCATGGCAACAAAATAGAATAAAAATAAAAAACAAAAATAAATGTTACAATGCATATTTAGTACATTAGAATTATCATCAAATTTGAGAAAACAATAGGATGTTAATGAAGAGGGAAAGAAAGAAATTAGTAAAAGAAATCAAACGTCAATTAAATAAATTTTAGTAACCATTAATTGGAAACCAAAGAGGCTGACAAGAGTAAAAACTTAATTAAAAATGACCTTACGAATGTCATCAAAAGCTTTATAGTGCAATTAAATAAATCGTTAAATTCACTTAATTAAATCATATAATCAACAATTTAATACAATTATACAAAATTTAAACTTAAAACTAATCAAACTATAATCTAGAAAACCATATTTATTATCAAAACTAAAAGGAAGATGTTCTTCAGTAATAATAGAAATATATAAGAAATAAAGATGGAAAAGTTCAAAATCTCATTTTTGACATTTCATTTAACATTATTTATAAATAATAAAAATAAAAAATAGAATCCTTAAATGCTTATATTCTTCACACATCATGACTTTTTAAAATCTAATGAAAGGGTCTAAGATTTGATCTCTCATTTAATGCCTCTATTATGAAAATCATCAGCCAGTAAAATATGATAATAGTAAAAAAGTTATAAATGAGATCATGAAAAAACTAATTAGCTACTATTATTATGGAATAAATGTCTTTTTTTATTTATTTATGCATCTAAGGAAATGAAATGTATGGAGTTTATTTATTAAGGTATATTTAAAGATTTACGTAAAAAAAATATGTAAAAGGTTTTTTGAAAAATAAAGTATATGTAAGATTTTTATTAACTTAAAAGACAATGAAAAACCAATTTTTAATAACTACAATCGTCATTACTCTATAAATCACACACAACACTATATTTAATATCCTATACAACTTATAAATTACAACCCAAATCAATCATACAATTATACAATCAAAGCATGAACATGTAACATGAATTACCTTCTGAATTATTGCTTAAAAATTTTCACAATTATTGAAAGAGAATCACTAAATTTAATTTTTAGGAAACATCAAGACAAGGTATAAGAATTTTAATTTTTAACTTCCATAAAAAAAAAAAAAAAAAAAATACTACCCACATTATTTCAAATGTTATGGAAAAAAAGGTTTACATGTAGCATGCAAAACATGTTTAATAGACTTAGAGATGTAAAAATTAGTCAACTGACTATGGTAGAATTAAGGTTTCAAAATTTAAATAAAAAAATTCTACAATAATAAAAAATTATTTTGCGATAAATATGATTATGAAATGCATTACTTTTCATTAAAATAGTTCAAATTACAAAATAATAATATAATGAGATCACCCATAAAAAATAATCACATGCAACGCGTGGGTACGCGACTATAGTTCATAGTAAAAGAAGGATGTGCACATATGGATGAATACTGATGGCAAAAAATGCTTCAATCTAATCAGCCTTTGCATTGCTGCAAAAATGTCAGATGACAAGGAGTAAGCAATCAGTTTTTAGGATCACTAATGGATAGCTTTGCCACATATTATAATCTCCCATGCTATGATTGCTTTATAGTAAGTGAAACAGATTCATAATCTTATATGAATGTGTCCAAAGATTCACACAGACATTGGTTTGGCTGAAAGTACTCAATACCATCATTCAATTGAGCACTAATGTTAAAATTCAACAGCTTCACTTGTCATGATAAATGCAAACTGTCAAAAATCAATGTACTGAACAAAACCAATTCCAAGAGATAAGTTTCTTGGACATAACATGAGTAATTTGAGGGGGGTGATTACGTTGCCTAAGATGAATTTCATTATACTAATACAATCAAACTTGTCAAGGTCATTCCATAAGTAAGGAACATGCCCTTGAATAGAGAAATATAATATTCACAAAAAAACCATCTTAGTTTTTTTGCTATGTTGGAATCACCATATAAAGTTTTTATAATTAAAAAAAAAAAAAAATTATAAAGCTGATAGCAAATTTGGTCCATGCGATACTAAGTAAGTGTATAGGTGGACAGTACTTAATATGTCCATGCCTAAGCTTGATATGTCCAACTGTTATGTATCTAAAGTACTATTTCTGAGGTCAAACTAAATTATCAATAAAAATAGTCGTGACATATCAAGCTGCATGGAGTTTCTACTGAACTAGTCAACCAATGAATCATAGCAAGCCACATATGCGTCAATGTAACATTGCTATCCAACAAGGATGAATTGCTTACCAGAGTGAGAATGTTGGTAACGAAATGGTGGGGAAGAATCGCGCTATATTTGATAAAGATCAAATCCCAATTCTCCTGCATTCATCACCAAAAAAAAAAAAAAAAATGCCTCCACAAATTGTACGTAAAATTCAAGAACAAACCTTCATCATTGATAGATTACATTCAAAGTTTATAGTTGCTTCCTAACACCCAATTTTAATACTTTCCTGACGATATCCATACCTGAACACACTTCAAATTATTTTCTTATTATTAATATGATAGTAATAGTAGTCAAAAGTAAAACTTTCATCACCATGAAATGCATACCTTCAACCATGTGTCCATGCTACCTCAAGGCCTTCAGAGCTTATTCTGGAAAGTATGTAACTAAGATCTTGATCTCGAACCTAAAAGGATATTGAGAAGAAGCAATGTTAAGAAAGGCAAGGAAGATGAGGCTGTTAGAAACCATAATTCGATATGCAAAGCAAATACCTAATCAAACAACATAAAATTCAGGAACTTGAGAACTACCACTACAACAACATATCAAAATTCTGTTATTTTGATAGGAGTGGGAGTTTGGGTGTTGTGCTGCTGAGTTGGCAAACAGTTAGCACCTGCTGCAGTGCTGAGGTGGAAGGCGGCAGTTATGCTGTTATGTTAGTTACACTGTTTGTTAGTCTTAGCTACTGTAACAGATTGCATAACAGAATTGTTCATTGTGTTAGATACTAATCAGGCTACTATAAGAGGTTGATCAAGTATCTATCAAGTACTTCGAAAAGGACATTTGTTGTTTCAAATTTCGATATATATACCTTCTTGATTTGGAAAAAAATCATCTTAATTTCTTGCTATGTTAAAATCAACCTGTAAAGTTGTTATAATACAAATCTTTTCAAAATTTGACAGCCAATTTGGTCCATGCCATACTGATTAAAGAGTATAGGTGGAAAGTATGCAACAAGGCGGCTGTCCCCTAAGCTTGAGTTTCTACTGAACTAGTGAACCAATGAATCATAGCAAACCATATATGCATCACATGTACCACTGCTATTCAACAATTCTGAATTGCTTACCAGAGTGAGAATGTCGGTAATGAAATGGAGTAGAATCGCACTATATTTGCTAATGAACAAGTCCCAATTCTCTTGTATTCCAACAACAACAACAACAACAAAGCCTCAAACCCAAAATTTGGGGTCAACTATAGATCCTCAACAGATTATATTGGATCGGCCACATGAATTTTTTCCTTCATTTTATTATATTTGAATTCATGCTCTCCGTTACTTCCCTAATTGACATGTCATTTTTCATTACTTCTACTAATGTTATTTTTGGCTTTCCTCTACTTTTTTTCATTCCCTTAACTAGGATCAACTCACTTTTTCTTACCGGTTTATTACTCACTCTCTTCTAAACAACTACAAAGATTAGGGACCCATATATTATCATCAAGGCTAGGGAACTTATTAGGCTTTTGTCAAGAAGTGCCCCTGTTCATCAGGTACAATTTTTGGTCTCTCCTTTTTTTACTCTTGTTTTCTTGTCTGTATTGTATGAATTTTCTGTTGTGATACAAGGGTGTGAAATAGCTATCGAGATGTTGGGTTTTGTTCTTACATTATATCAATGCCCAAGGGTGCACAGAACAATATGTAAACTAATAACTTTGCTTGACTCTTTCTATCATAACTTTGTTCTGATTACTATTACTGTTATTTTTCATTTTTGAATCCCACCTACCCTTTATTTTCTCCCATACTTGGTTCCCATGGTAAATATTTTGAATTATCAATCATGTTTCAACGTCAAATTTCCGCCCCCTGTTCTGCTTTGTTTGGACATTGCTTTATGAATGGAGATGCTGATTTCTGTTACCACACAAATTTTTATAAAATCTATCTTTCAGCTGTACTTTGCTTCAAAGTTCTACAAGCTTTCTACTACATTCAACTTCGTTATTATAGAAATGTTAGAGTTTCGCGTCAAGAAATTTGGGCCCCGTTTGGTTTAGAGCTGACTCAATTCCCAGTTCTCAATTTTCAATTCCTATATCTTAAACCCAAAACTCATTACTTAATTCTCAAACTCAGTTTCACTCAAAAATTGCAAAACATATGTTTGGGTTGAGTTCTAAGCTACATATCTCTACCACTTTTCCCCAAACTTGTGGACCCCACCACTGACACTACACAAAACGGTCATATGGGTACCCGCGTGTGACATTTTCTCTCTTGATTTTACTGCTCTTCCTCCCATCACAAAACCCAGCAACTAATTTCACGCCTCTGTACACCAGAAAACCCATTTCACATAACCCAGCAAGAGACTGGTTCCCTCCCACTTCAGGCACCGTTTCTCCTTGATTTTTTTCTCTACTCATAGCACATATTTTCCCTCTTCCCTATTCCAAATTTCATATTATTTTTTTCTCTTACCCACAGACCGAAAACCACATATACAATGGCAAACTCAGAACCCACCACTATCAACACCACCAACGGCCACACAAACCCACCTTGATCACAGGCCAAGCTTCAAACCACAACTACAAACACAGAAAACCCAAACACACCAACACAAAATCTTCAGATCAGTGATCCAAAATTGCCAAATCCAAACCCAGAAATCCTTAGATCGAAGACCAATCATTCAAATGAGAAGTGGGTTTATGTTTCTGGGTATACATTTATGCGTGGATGAACATGGTGAATGGGTCTAAAGAAGAAAAGAAAGAAAGACAAAACCAGGAAGAAGAGGAGGAAAAAAAAAAAAAAAAAAACCCCCCGTTGGTGGTGAGTGGGTCTGATGAAGAAGAAGAAGAAAAAATGTTGATGGTGGTGGAGTGGGTATAAAGAAGAAAGAAAGAAGAAGTAGAGAAAAACCACAAAAAAAAAAAAAAAAAGGGAAGCCGATGGAACTCAGTAAAAGAAGAAAGAAAGAATGAAAAAGAAGAAGAAAACGAAAAAGTGGTTGGTACTGGAGTGGGTACGAAAAAGAAAGAAAGAAATAGAGAAAAAAAAAAGAATAAAAAAGAGGAAGCGGTGGAGTTAACAACACAAAAGCTGTGGACTCCACAGAGTCTGAAATTTTACAATCTTGCCACTGAGTTATGTAACTCAAAAACTAAAAACATCAATTTGGTGTTTTAGTTTTCTGCACTGTAGCTTAACTCAAACTGAATTTGAGTGATGAAAACAAAGAGAGAAAATCAAGCCAAACACAAGGTTTTCAATGAGTCCCACGCCAATTTTCAGTTTGAGTGATGAGAACTCAATTTGAGTGATGAAAACAGACTAATCCAAACGGAGCTTAAACTCTTTAAACACTACTTTATCCCTCTTAATACACTACTTTATCTCTTTTTAACTTCTAACTTTATAATTCACCTATCTTAAAGGTTTTATATTTTTTACTATTTCATTAAAATATAATTTTTTTTATTCTTTTTCATTCTTCGCATCTCTACCTCTCTCTTTCTCTGTGTATCTCTTCTCCCAAACAAAAACTCCCAAGCCACCCCTCACGGCCACCGCCATCAACAGAATTCTCACTGCCCATCAAAACCCACTGCCAAACACACTGAAATCCACCGAAATCTACTGTGAAACAAATGGAAGCCCAATGCAAAACCCAACCCAACCCACCGCCACCAGCCACCACCGCCCACACCCACTGCCCACAGCCACCGATACCCATTGCCAAACCCACCGATACCCAAACCACAAACCCAAAATCAAATCACAAACTCAAACCCACTTTGAAATCAAACACAAATCCAAACTAAAATCCCTTCTTTTCAAACCTTAACAACCAAACCCAAATTAAAAAAAAAAAAAAAAAAAAAAAAAAAAAATCTCTTTTTCAATCCAAACCCACTGATCAAACAGGGAGCCAAAAAAAAAAAAAAAAAAAAAAAAAAAAAAAAAGGAAAATAGAAAGAGCTTGAGAGATGAGAAAGAGAGAGAGTTCAGCCTTGAGATTCCCACGTTGAAGCAGCAGCACCAATTCACATCTCAGGCTTTTTAAAGGTGTACAACCCCACCATGTTCTTAAATTCCTCAACAATAAACCTTATAACAAACGGTCCACCTTCCTAAGTACAAACACCTGCTTTCCGCTGCAAGCCCATAAAATAACAACAATGGAATCATTTGGACTAGTCTAAACATTCACCAAGATGTGGGTGGCACTGTAGCATCCCTCTTGTATCTCTCTCAATCTTTGAAGTCAGCAAATGAAGCCGAGATTCAGCCTGTGAAGGGAGGAGCTCAACCATGAAATTGAGAGAAATAGAAGCTAGGGGAAAGAAAGAGAGGAGAGAGAAGAAAGAAGAAAAAAATAAAAGAGAGAGAAAAAGTGAACATTGGAATAAAAAAATAGTATTATTTGAAATCTAGTGGATATTTTTGGGTCTTGGTGGGAAAATTTGGCTTTTAGCACTTTCAGCATTATTAGTAAAATGTTCTTACGTCAGTGGGGAGTTTTATATGGTAAAATTTAAAATAACAATTTTATAATATCACGTCAACTTCATCCTTGGGATTTTTTTTTCCAAAACATGATGTGGCAGTCATTCGGTTGTCAAAACAAGAATTGTAAATATATATATATATATCTATTTTAAATTTGAAGTAAATTCAACTGACTCATTTAATTATCACTTTTATAATAATATTAACAAAGCTAATTAAAAAAAATAAAATAATACGATATATGTTTATAATATACACATTAAAAATAATTAGACTTAAAAATGATAATAATTATGACATATGAGCCAAAGAAAACTTCTTTATATTTTTGTTGGCATTCTAACTTCTTAGACTTATAGCAATAGCAATAGTATCAAAAGAAAAATAATAGTTATATTGTCATTTAATACCTTATTCATATTATAAAAAGGAAATTTGCAAATATGAAAATGAGGTATCAAATATATAGTCCAAATCTTGTAGAAGAAAAAAGAAGCTCATGAACATGTTCTCTTATTATGCTCAAGCAAGTATCCCAAGAATTATTTTAAAAAATAAGTTGTTATATTAACCAAAAAAAAAATTTAATCTCAAATGTCTCTGTATCTTACAATTTTATGATACAATACGCATCAATGTATCATACAATTTATGAATACTTCCAATACATCTCATAAATACGAAATTTTATGTACACAATGTGATACATATTGTATAATACATATCATGTATCATACAATACTGACAATAGTCAACAACTTTCTAAAAATTTCAAAATAAATTACAAGGTTTACAACATAAATCTTAAAAATTGATATATCAATAATTATGAGTAGGTTTCAACCATCTTGTCAATGTATGCATAATATAGTAAAAAAAAAAATCTCTCTCATATGTCTTCTTTTTGTATAAGTAACTAATACTTCTATCTTTATCGACAAGCATGCTGGAAATAACATATTATATTCAAAATCACTAACCAAAAAAAAATTCATTTTGTTTCCCATGAAAACATAAACAACATAACCATATATAGAATCACTTCTATATATGTATTTTTTTTTTTATAAACAGAATCACTTCTATATCTAGTTTTTTTTTTTTTTTTTTTTGAGAAAGACTTCTATATCTAGTTAGTGACACTTGTTCTCTGAGACATCCCAGGCTGTTGTTTCTGGTGTGGTTTAATAAAGTCTTTTATTCAGCAATTGACACTTGTTCCATCCACACAGTTTGGATGGTAAATTGGATGGTAAATTAAATCTTAACGGTGTACCGAAAGATTCCGCGTCTGTGACAAGTGGTTCCACACTCTAACTTTTCTTGCTCTAACAAATATAACAACTTCAAGGCAGGGAGAATGCTGATTGTGTCATATCCACATGTACCAGTAACCATATATTGGGAAATGTACCACCCCCCATTTGTCGTCTTTTTTAGGTGTGTTTAATGAAAATAATAATAATAATAATAATAAAGTAAAAAATACAAAATCAATCCCCTAAATTTCCCCATAATTCTTTTCAAACCTTTAATTTTGTTTTTGTTCTATTAAGTTTTCTAAATTTAGTATTATTTAAATGAAGTCTTTGTAAAACTGGTCTGTTAAGCCCACTCAAAATGATGACATTGATAATTTCAGAATATTGAATAAATAAAATATTTCTTATTATTTATCTAAGAAAACGCATTAATAAAAAAATCATTGTCATATTTCTGTTCGGTTGCTTAGACAGTAACTTTCTTTTTTCTTTCCCCACATTTTTTCAACTACCAAACAAAAGAATACAACACAATGAAACACAACGGTATTGTGGAGGCAAACAAAACAATACAAAACAATAAAGCACAGTTGAATTGTGAGGGCAGTGTCAGGGGGAGAAAATTGGTAGCAGAAGAAGGAGGTGTCTCGGCATTGGCAAATGAATAATCAAACAATTGAATAATCGTTCCATTTATTTTGAAGTCTAAAAATAAATATTTTTAAACGTAAATTATTTTTTACATATACAAAATTTTCTATAAAATATTTTCAAGTGTTTGAAATGACAAGTAAAATTTTTCAAGTAAACCACCAAAATCGATGGCTCAACACCGAAGCCGCTAGTGCTGGATGTCCAATTACCAGATCGTTGGAACTAGTGGTCAAAGCAGTGGCTTTGGTGACTGGACTGCCGACAATCACCATCGGAGCGGTATCTCCGATGATCGAACCACCAACACCGATTGACAAAACAACGTCTTCGGTTATTGGACCTCCAACACTGGTTGAGGTGTAGTGCCTCTAACCACCGGACAACCGACACCGATCGACGATGCGGCATCTCCAACCATTAAATCACTAGCATTGATCGTTGGTGAGAGGTCTCCTAACACTGCATCAGTCACCGAAGTAGGGTTTCCAAGCATTGGATCGCTAATACCAGTCACAGAGCGAAGTCACCGGCCATTGGATCGTCGGCACTAGTCACGAAGAAAAGTCACCAAACCAATGGCAATGGTTGCCAAAGCGAAGTCTCTTGCCACCAGAACAGTAACCTACCAACCAGATGAGAGAGGAGAAGCTACTAAGTGATTTCAAAAATGTTTTACCAAATGCATGAGGGAGGAGAAGCTATTGAGCATAATTAGAAACAAAAGCAGTATCTATTTTCCTAAACGAGCTACTCTTGCACCTAGGCAATTGTAAAAATTTTGGGAAATTCTGTGTGTTTCCTTTATTAGAGTTGCCTATTAGAGCAGTGAAGCTAAATAGCTATATAGCTATTTTAGCTTCACCAAAACACAAAAATGCATGTTACAATAGTGGAGTCATAGCTAAAATTTTTTAACTTCTTGCTACAGTGCACAACTATTTATGGCTGTGCACTGTAGCAAGAAGCTAAAAAAAAATATTTTATTAAACTTCTCTCTCTTCTCTCCTTAAAAAAATATTTTCTCTTTTTCTTTCTCTCTCTCTCTCTCTCTCTCTCTCTCTCTCTCTGCATCCCTCATCTCCTTTCTAATTCACCGACCAGCTTGCAGGCGATGGTGCTCATAAAATCCATATAAAAACCCACCGAATCAGATACCTAGCCACCAGATAAACACCGAATCGGACCACTGCCACCGAAGCAATGCTGATCCACCAAACCCACATCACAAAACACCACAAAACACAAAACACAAACCCACAAAGATAGAGTAGAGAGAAAGATCAAAGCAACGTCGGTCCAAAGTCCATACAACCACCACAAAACACAAACCCACATCACAAATCACAAACCTATGGCAGATCGGTTAGAGTAGAGAGAAAGATCACAAACCCATGGCACAACCCACAAACCCGCACCAACGAGGAAGGTGAGAGCTTCAACAAGTTCGTCTCTGGCCATGGCACAACCCATAAACCCGAGCCGGCACAACCCACAACCTGCAGGATCCTCAAGAGCTTCAACGATTTTATCTCCGGCGTCGATGAGGAAGGTTTCGAGATGGTGATGAGTGGGAAGGAGAGAACGGCAATGAGATAGAGAGAACTGAGAGTGGAGAGTGGAGAGTGGAGAGGAGAGAAATGAGAAGGTTTTTTTTACAGTGAAGAGTGAGGCATGGCACACACATAGATAGAGAGAAAGAAAAAAAAAAAAAAAAAAACCTCTTTCTTTTTCTTTCTTTAATTATTTTATATGTAATAGATATATTATTTTATTGTGATGTTTACATTATTTTATAGCGTTGAAAGCTAAAATAGATCCATTGATGCTGAATGTTGTGTAAAGTGAGTAGGTAAAATAGATAAATTAACTTTTTATGGTGCCAAATAGCTAAATTTTTAGCTCCACTGCTGTGAATGCTCTACTACTACATATTGTATTATGTTTGCAATCTACTTTCTAAGACTATAGTGAAGATGGGTCAAATCCAACTATAATAAAAGTATTGGCTGTTAATTTGGAATTGTGAATTTGAAAATGAATGAAAAGCTTTGATTAAGTTGAACTTACATGACTAAATGTGCTTGATGACCAAAGAAGTTAGTTATTTATTTTGTTTGTTTTCACATTTTTTTCTCTCTACTTTTTTTTCCTGATATTCATAAACGCTTTCTTCCATTCTTCCATATTATTTTTAATATATACATGTGTCATGTGTGTCCATTTGGCCTTGGAAACAGTTTATTAGTTTTTTGCTAATTTTTTTTTTGTTAAAAGTGTGCTAAGGTATACTTGTATTTGAAAAAGTAAAGTTTTAAAAAATTATACATAAATACACTTTATAGTTTATTAGTCTAAAATGTTTTTTAAGATATTGGTGCACTCATTTTTGTGATTCTCAACTGTTTGCATTGATTACAAAGCAAATCTTTGGCTCTGCGAAGTGTGTCAAAAATGTTTTTAGAGTTGAACTTGGACACAATGAATCTGATGCATCATGCAACTGGTGATTGCAAAACAGTTAAAAGTTGAATGATGTTAACTGGACACAATAATTGTAAGCTAAAACCTGTTAGAAAGGTGCTCATTAATGTCAGAGCTAGAATTAGAAATTGTGATTTGTAATGTTTTGGGCCTACCAAATTGCTTAATTCCCTTTTATATAATAAAAATTTTGTGATATAAAAAATTTATTAAATTGTGTTTATAATGCTTTGATAAATTTATGAACATGTGATATAAAAAATTTATATAATAAATTATGATGGAGTGTTAGATAATGTTTCCCTTGTGTCTACTGTCTAGCACTACTATTTGTGCATTCTGTGTGTGTCATATAGCAAGAAAAATCAGACAATTTTTTCAAATATTGTTGCCAATGTGCTAATGTTGGAATTCATTAAGCTATAGTTGGGAATGATAAGATATTATCTTATAGCTAATTATTGTTGCACATACTAAGTTATACACAGTCATACACACTCTAGTTGAAATCTTGTTTTGAAATTTTCAATTATTATTGTCACGCATGATTTCACAAGATTTTAGTTGTTTGTCTTATACATACAGTGTATAACTATCACCGCTTTTACCTTATAAGTTGTCTTAGATATGTCTTTAATTTGTTAGGATAACTGAGAGTCTATTAGGGCAATGCCTATCCATCTTCTAGTTTCATCTTTATATCTGCGCCCCATGTTTGATGTCAGGAGAAACCTCTAATACACATAAGTGTACCAAGCTACTCTTAAAGAAATTCAATATAAAATGAAAATGATCTAACAAATTAAGCTAAAGACATTATATGTAAGTCTTATGCCTTACTCAAGGCTTGTTATTGTTGGTAATAGAGGGGTGTGCTCTTGTTACTGGTGGAGGCATGTAGTGAAACCTAATAGAAAGAGTAAAAACAAGTGGGTTAACACTGAATCTAATGTGATTATGAAACAATGCTGAAAAAATGTGTTTTACCTTGCTGTAGCAGCATATGAAAGAAATTTGTTTTTAATAGTTTGATAGGAGGATCTTTTTGTGATACTTCTTCAATTTCCTTCTATTAGACATATTATGGTCTAAGTAACCCAAATCAATTGTAGGCCCATATACTTGTAGAATAAGTATATTAACCTTAAGTTAGTCTATGGTTAGCCTAGGATTAGTCAAGTGTTCTCTAATATATAAACCCTACATTGAATTCATTGTAACACAAGTGCTTAATATAATATGTAGTCATCAAGGGCTTTCTCACTGTGGAAGTAGGCCATTAGGCTGAGCCACATAAACCTTTGTGTATGTTCTCTCTTTCATACTTCCACTCATCATTCAATCTTCACACATAATCACACAACAACTTTCATACCTTCAATGTTATCAATTTCACTTCGTGAGAAATTGACTTATGAGGCGTACAATGGATCCTATCATGATGCTTTTCTAGAGGATGTTCAAGAGATTTGCTCTCTATCACTTTCTTTGAATCTTTGATCTTCTCAATTTCTTATAATTTCATTTTTAAAAATTTCTGTTATTCCATATTTCTTTCCCAATATGGATATATGTGATGTAGAACATACAACACAGGCCTTTCTAGAGCAGCAAGGGTGCTAGAAGTCACGGCACAAGATCAAGGGCGGTGTCAGTAGAGGCCATCGGGGCGACGATGTTGAAATTGCATGAAATTCGACAGGTTGAAGTTTTTACAATAGAACTTAGACCACTAACATTCTATTGTTACCTTGAGTAGAAAACTTACTACCACGACCCCATGATAGCTCCAAGTCCACGAACTACTTCTTTTCTTGGCCTTTGCAACAACACAAGCTCACCTGCTTGTGACTTTGAGACTCTACTTAAAGGTTTTGGATCTCCTTAAACGTTGATCTTGTATGCAGCAACTTCAACAACACAGAATCTTGAGATTCTTCAAGAAATAACACAAGTAGAAGACGTGAGAGAGCTTTTGGGTTCAAAACCCTAGATCTACAAAAGAGGCATAATATGCACTCTAATCTCTCTAAAAAACTCTGAAAACCCTCTCTATGGTTAGCTTAAAATTTCCTTTAAATACTGGGAAAAACGGCTCACGATTTGGGCTTCAAAGGGATAAGTTATGGCCTTTTACGTTTGCTGATTTTTGCTAATACTCGTGTTTCGATCGATCGAGTACCAATCGAACGAAACAGATTGTAACTCATTTTTTTTCATCCCAAACTTGAATTTTTTGTCTTGGACTTCAATGTAGACCATTCTAAACCAATGAGACTTAGTTTTTGTCATGTTTTGTCATGATTTGCCAATATTACAAACTCAAAACCTAACAATCTCCCCCTTTAACAATCTGTGATAAAACACACATATAACATAATGCCCATATACAATAAAATGCCCAAATACATCAGAAATCTCAATCTAAAACTCCTAACCTAGAAGTTGCAAGAAGAGGTAGAAGGTCTTGATCAGAATGTACCTGTCTTTCCTAAAAACACTCAAAAAAACACATCAACGCATGTGTGGAAAGAAAGACATATAAATAATAATATGAAACACAATATAAAAATAAAAGTAAATTCTAACTCTCCCCCTAAGTTAGATACATCAAAAAGTTTTTATATTCTCCCCCTTCCAAAAACAATTGTATCTCCCCCTAAACAAAAATTTTAAAAACCTTTTTAAACAGGATTCCCACCACATTTCATCTATTTCTCCCCCCCCCCCCCTTTTGTCACGTATTGACAAAGACAACTCAAACAAAAAGTAAACAAAAACATATGCAACAAAAAAAAAAAAAAAAAAAAAAAATTGCAAAATTGAATGTTATGGACCATGTCAAATTATCAGCATTCTTAAGTGCACAAATCCCTGTTGCATTTAAAATAATATTAATAAAGTTAGAATATATAAAAAGGTAAACTAAATATAAAATAAAACATTTAAAACTGAACGTAACAATTTAAATAAAGAAGAACAAGTGAATATTTTATAAGAATTATACATCAATTTACTCAACGTTAGTAGTAGATTTAGCACTACAAATATTCATACTTGCAAATTATAGCTCAAGTTGGCCAATTTCATCAATATCTTCATTTACAATATTGTTAGGTTTTAGATCCCTGTAAATTAGATTGTTTAACCTAATTAATTAACCAAGTGAATACTTAGGTTTATTATTCAAATCTAGGTTAAAACAAAACAATTATATCATGCAAAGCAGCGAAAAAGTAAATAACACAACGATATGATGACCTAGGAAAACCAAACTGGTAAAAAATCTAGGGAGGATTTAACCTAGCTATCCTCAAGGTAAAAAGCAAATCCACTATAGAGAATCGAAGTTTACAATAAGACTTAGACCACAAACATCCTATTGCTACCACATGTAGAACTTACTGACACGATCATATGCAAGCTCCGAATTCACAGACTTGCTCCAAATCCATAAACTCCTTCTCTATTAGGCCTTGGCAACAGAAGCACCCACACTTGTGACTTTGAGACTCCACTCAAGGGTTTTGGATCTCCTTAGACATTGATCTTGTATGCAACAAATTTTACAACATCGAATCTTGAGATTCTTCAAGGAATAACACCAGTAGAAGACTTTAGAGGGCTTTTAGGTACAAAACCCTAGATCTACAAAAGAGGCACACTATTCTCTCTCTAAAAAGCTTTATAAAAATGTGGTTAGAGTTTCGTTTATATACTAGAAGTGTTTTACTTGAAACCCTAGAGTTTGGGCTGAAATTGAATTCTACAGATACGTGTTTCGATCGGTTGAAATAGGCAGTTTCTAAACTGTTCTTTCTGTAGCTTGTATATTCTTGAATCTTGACTTGTATCACCTTGAGCATTGTCTAATAATACCTATAGACTCTAGGATCTATATCTAGATAAGTTTGTGTTCACGATTTGTCAATTGTTCTGAACTTTTAGAATCTAACAATGTCTCCCTTTGGTAATTTGTGACAAAACTTACATACAATATGAAATGCTCAAATACAAGAACAACCCAGTACAATAAAATGCATAATTACATCACAAATCCCAATCTAAGACTCCTAACCTAGAAGTTGCAATAAGAGGTAGAATGTCCTGATTAGAATGTACTTGTCTTTCTTGAAAATACTCCAAAAAACACATCACCGCATGTGTGAAAAGAAAGACATATAAAAAATAAATAAGCAAACTAAAGCAAATAACAAATATGCAAACTAACTCTCCTAATTTAGATACATCAAAAATTTTTATTTTCTCCTCCTTTCAAAAACAATTTCAACTCCTCCTAAAAAAAACATTTTAAAAAAAGAAAAAGAAAAAGAAAAACAAGATTCCCACATTTCATCTATTTCTCCTCCTTTTTGTCACGTATTGACAAAGACAACTCAAACAAAAGTAAACAGAAAACATACGCAACAAAAGTCAAGAGAAAATAGAGAATCAAGGAAACAAATAAATCCAGCTCTATAGAGAATAGAGGCAACTCCCCCTATGAAGAGCAACAACTTTCTCTAAGAACAACAAAGGTTATAAAAACTTTTCTCCTCCTATAAAAATAGGAAAAACAAAACATGTTTTGGGTAAAATTTAGGAGGTGGGGAAAAACTAAAAGAAACATAAGTTGAGGATATACTTAAAAAAAAATTCTCTCTTTCAATAAATACAAACTTAACACCATGTGACCTATAAATATATGCATGCAATGTGTTTAAGTGAAAATATTTGCGCTTTGATTATCCATCATATCTCTAAAAAAATATTTTCAATTTTTGGCATTTCACACATCAAGAAAAATAGCATATACTATAATGTACAAAGGACTAAAAAATTAATCAATCAATTTTTAGATCAAGTTGAGTACCCAATTTAGCAAAGTGTATACATGTTATGTGTGAAAACGATGAGAGATATGACTGCAAAAATGCAAGATGTATACAAAAAATAATGTAATGCATGTGAATTTTAAACATAAATGATGCGTGAAAAAAACATTTGGTAAAAAAAATTAGAAACTGAAATTTTTTCAGTTTCGATCGGTTGAGCATCGATCGAATACCAATCGAGTCAGGCAGAAGCAAGATTCAAAAACTTGGAAATTTTTGAGTAATCAAAAATCACACTCGATCGATCGAAATTCTGGAAAACTGAATTTTTTGAAAAATAGCAAAAGTTTTATGCAGAAAACACTAAAACCAAATAATTTTATGAATGAAATGCATAAGAATGAGTTTAAAATTTTTTCAAAAACATTCGTTTTTAACCCAGAACTTTAAAAACAAGATTTTCACACTTTTTACCCCAAATTTTCAACCAATGAATATATTTTGTATCAAAATCATAGAATATATAATCTTAGATGGCCAAACCAAATTCACACACAATTTAATGTACAAGATTTAGCAAAGATTTACTTGTGATGTGTGTGCAACTAGTAAGAACATGAGATACATATAAGGTGATATGTAGATAGTAATCGATCAAAATTTCTACATCATCCATCACAACGTTTGAAAGTGACTATCACCTAAAGAGTTACATCCTATAACTCCCACATCTTCATATCTACGTGAAAACAAGCTTGCAATCATGCATATATATAAATATATATTAATTTTTTTAAGGCTACACCTTATTTTCTTTTTGTGCATGTGCTACACTTTCTTGAGCACAAAATCTTATGATATGCACTAAGATGTTCATGATTAGCTAGTAAATAGTGGTGAGATGGTTATTTATGCATTTCTCTTATAATTTTTTAGTTCTTACAATCAAAATCATGTGACTTCAAAATCAAGAGCATATTTTCAAAAACTATAAACACTCACACAAACATGCATTACATAGCTAAAACTAGCAAATGGCAGAAAAATAAGCTCATCTGAGCTAAACAAGGTACACAGGCATGTTATGCAAAGATAATAGGCCAACCTCAATTACATATTCATGATGTGTAATACAAAAGAAATAAAAAAAATTTTGGTTTCAAAAAAAAAAAATTTATGACCAAAACTAAAAGCACACATTATGCTAAATGATTAAAAATGCAAATGCAATGCATGATAGTGCTTAACTAAATTATAGAGAGTACACAAAAAAGAAATATCAATTTCTTAATTAACCCTTGAAAATATGTAAAAACTAGAACATACTCACACAAAATCAAAAATAGCTTAGCACTTTTATAACACATACTATTCAAGTTTCTCCACAATTTCAAGCATGTTCTAAATCAAAAAAGAGATATTACAACTCATGTAATCCTCAAAACAAATAAAACAAGACACAAAATCAAATATTTTTGTCTTTTTGAAAATTTTCAATGTTTTTGGATTTTTTAATAATCAAAACAACCTAAGAAAATAAAACAACTAAAAACTAAAAGTAAACATGTCCACAAATAATTGAAAGAACTAAATCAAGGACAAGTCAGCAACACTCGCCTTAGAGAATCTTTTCTTACCCATATAGAACGAGTCTTCAGCTTTGTAGGTGAAAATTCATGTGAAGCAGAGTGTATTTAAGGGATTACACCAATCTTCTAAGAGATATTGAAATACTGCAAATTCCTTTCACAAGCCTTAAAGAGATCAACTAAAACAATAGTGTCATTTTTATTCAAATCATCACAATTAAAAATAGTAAGACACATAAAATTATCCATGAAAACAAAGATCAAGGATCAACTCTAGATCAAGAAACCTAAAAACAAGAGCTAACCCGCTTTGATACCATTTGTTAGGTTTTAGATCCCTGTGAAAGAGATTATTTAACCGAATTAATTAACCAAGAGAATACTTAGGTTTATTATTCAGATTTAGGTTAAAACAAAACAATCATATTATGCAAAGTAGCAGAAAAGTAAATAACACAATGATATGATGACCTAAGAAAACCAAACTGGTAAAAAACTTGGAGAGAATTTAACTTAGCTATCCTCAAGATAAAAAGTAAATCCACTATAGAGAATCGAAGTTTACAATAAGACTTTGACCACTAACATCCTATTACTACCACATGTAGAACTTACTGACATAACCACATGCAAGCTCTGAATCCACAAACTCTGAATCCACAAACTCTTTCTCTATTAGGTCTTTGCAACATAAACACCCATACTTGTGACTTTGAGACTCCATTCAAAGGTTTTGGACCTCCTTAGACGTTGATCTTGTATGAAACAACTTTTACAACACCGGATCTTGAGATTTTTCAAGGAATAACACCGGTAGAAGACTTTAGAGAGTTTTTGGGTACAAAACCCTAGATCTACAAAAGAGGCACACTCTTCTCTCTCTGAAAAGCCTTATAAAAACATGCTTAGAGTTTTCTTTATATACTAGTAGTGTTTTACTTGAAACCCAATACATTTAAGTAGAGTTTGAGCAGAAATAGAATTCTGCAAATACATGTTTCGTTCGGTCGAGTCTGTTTCTCGATCGGTCGAACTAGGCAGTTTCTGAACCCTTCTTTCTGCATCTTGTATATTCTTGAATCTTGACTTGTATCACCTTGAGCATTGTCTAATAATACCTATATACTCTAGGATCTATATCTAGACAAGCTTGTGTTTACGATTTGCCAATTGTTCTAAACTTTTAGAACCTAACAATCTCCCCTTTTGGCAATTCATGACAAAACTTACACCTTGCCATAATGCTGTATAGTTTTTAAATATTTTTTAGGGAAAAAAAATTAAAAAAAACAGGTAGGCAACGGATCGGGTCTGGTTGGCCCATAAAAAAATGGGCAGGCCACGAGTTGACCCATATTTAATTTGAAACAAAATGGGCAGGTTTAGGTGGTTGAAAACGGGTGGGTTTGGGTCGAGCCAGCAAATTTTAGTCTGTTCTCTTATCTCTAGACCAAAACGTGTAACATATTGGGGTTAGGGCATGATTGATTTAGGGATTTTGATCCAAATGTAAGACCCCTTAGTTTTTATTTTTATTTTTTAAGTTTAATCCTAGTCAATAGCACACTAGGCATCTAAGTTAGCATAAAAATTATTTTTTTTAATTTTGCTGTTAGCCACGTCACATTTTTCATTTACCACTTAACGGTAAGGACTAATTTGACCCAATAACAAAAGGCTAGGAACTAAATTGACACATCTGAAATGTTGAGAACCAAATTGACATTTAGCAAAAATAATAGGGACTAAATTTGTAATTTACCCTTATTTATTTATTTATTTTATAATAATGGTTGTTAGGATTCCAGTAACTCTATAGTGTAGGTATTCTAAAATCTAGATAGTTGAGTTATCTTAAAATTTAACTCAACTATATATATAGTTTAAGACCTATGCGTTGCACGGTTTTAGGTATCTAATTGAAAGTAAAAATCATGCTACATGTGTGTGTGTGTGTATATTCATGAAAAAAATATGAATCTGTAAAATAATTGAAACAAAGTTAAGCGTAAACTCATAAAACGTATAATTTTTGTTAAAAAATTAATAGCTAAATGATTTATTATTTTATAATTGAAAGTAAAAATCATGCTACGTATGTGTGTATATTTTTTAGTCAAAATGCCCCAATAAAAATATAAGTTGGTGTTACATCAACTCAATGAACATATATTAGTCTAAAAATAAAAATATAACTAATGTTGTTGAATGAATAAAGAACGATTAAATAATTATAATCTTATATATATAAATATAATCACTCCAAAAATACTTATTATAACGATATATAAATATAATAACTCCAAAAACATTGTTCATCAAAAGTGCTTAAATAGTATTATTTAAAAGCCGAATATATATATATATATATATTTATGAACTTACTTTCAAATTCAAATGACATAGTTTTGTCTTTCTAATTCTAACTATACCATGAATTTTTTGTAACGCTAAGCAATGGCACTCCTAATAGAGGGATCATTTTTCATTCATAATCAATTTTCTTTTTAATCTTGCAAGTCTTGTTATTTCAACATTTTTCAACTATTTAACCCAAAAAATATATATGGCAAACAATTGTAATATACAAAACCAAACCAAACTAACTGTACATATTATTTGAAAGACAAATTAAGTGCATGTAAAGTGTAAAACAAATACTTGCATGTAGGTCGGTGGTGGTGGTGGTGTCGTTTTATTCCTATCAAGCTAATTCTTGTTATAATCCCTTTATTTCATACGGATATCTAAGTGGTATTTCATATGGATTAGTATTTCAATTTTTGGTTTTAATAGTTAGAAGTTAGCACATGTATAGTTTAAATCACGTTAATAAAAATTTATTGATAAAGTCATAAAACTATTATTAGTAAATGTTTCTTAGGATTATCTATTTAGCTTTGTTGCCAAATTTATATCAACTCTTATATTTTATTTATTTTTTTTAGAAGAATAGAACACAACTAAAAACCAATAAACAATAATTTAAATTTAATATTAAGAATATAATCAAACTTATTCATAATTTAAAATTAAGAAACTAACAAAAATCATAAATTAAGATGTAAATGTAGAAAAAGAACAAAGAACATACCTATTTGTTTCTTTCGTCACTTTGAGAGATGAAAGTGTGAGTAAATGTGAGTATGTAACGAAAACCTACACCAATTATTGTAGAAGAAAACAAATAAGTACAAAAGTTTAATATTATAAATTAGGTTAATCTATCTATCAATTTCTAATGCAGAATTCATGAATTTAAGTACTTGTGTGAGAAGTTTTCATTATTTTTTTTTTTTTGAAGTTAAAGAAAGATAGTTTAACTAAAATGAAAAAAATAATAATGAAGAAAGAGTGCATACTTGCGTTGACATGGGATTTAAGGTGGCGTTTAGTATGGGGGAATCCACATTACTCCTAGCATCTAGATTCCTAGGAATCACATTCTGAAGAATGTAGCTATTCCTATATTTGGTTTCATTGAGAATCTTTTAAGATTCTTAGGAATGTGAGATGATAATGTTTGGTTTATTTCCAGGAATCTTAAATGAATTATTTATTTTTCCCATTCTATCATTAGATTTGAATGTGAACTACCAAGTCATTTAAAAAAAAATCTTCCTCTAAATAAATAATAAAAAACCAAATATAAACTATTAATTATGACAAATTCATTAAAATTATTTATTTTCCATGAAAATAAATTCATTAATAATTTGTTCAGCAACACACACACAATAGCAAAAGTGAATACTTGGCACTAATGGAGAGTCCCCTTCAAACCTTTTTTTTTTTTTCCACACGTGAAACCTAAATAAAACTTTGTTAAAGAATATATCAACCGAGTTGTCTATCCTATTTATGTTATTTTGGCAAGAAAAGATAAAGATAAGGGAAAAGATATTGATGATTTGTTTTATATTTTATCTTAATTGCTTAATGATAAGGAAAAATGGTTAAAATTGTCAATCTATAAAAAATACAATTTCCTTTAAGCTTGGGAATCTGGATTCCCACCTGTTTTAAAAGGAGTCCACATTCCTACTGAGAGGGATTTAGGGGGGGAATCCAGAATCTCCTGGCATCTGATTCCCTAACGTGATTTACAACAAAACATGAGAATCTTTAAACATTCCTAGGAATCCTAAAACATTACTTTGTACCAAACGCCACATAAGTATTCACATATTAGAGTAAGCTTATATATAGAGGTAGAGTTCCATTTGATATAGAATTTAAATCCTATTGAAATTAAAATTTTTTAATTTAATCAATGTGTTTGTTGCTATCCCATAAAAAAAGAATAAAAAAAAGGTCATATATGTATAAGTATATATGTATACTCCTTCATTATATATACAATTTTAAGGAGAAGATGTTGACTTTAAACTCAAATCCTTAGGAGTATTACGTTATTTACAATTTTTTTTTTTTAATTTTATCCCAAAAAAAAAAAAAAAAGATTGGTAAATTGGTATGAACAAATAACGTTGCTGTTTTTCTTATATAAAAAAAAACGTTGCTATTCTTTTTGTTTCTTATGACTGTGTAGTAATATATTTTAAGTAAAAATAAATAGTATCAAATAAATTAACAATAAAAAGATTAGATGAAGAATTTGAATTATAATCAAATTAAGATTTTATTAACTTAAAAATTATAGGAGAAGAAGATAAGAACAAAAATTTATATATATATATATATTTTTTTTTTTTTTAAATCTAAAAAAATTCTTGCAATTTGATGAAGCCACTTAGTGTAACCATAACTTCTAAGCCCAACTTCTATAGTGAAGCCACTTGGCATGACCATGGCTTCTGAGCTCACTTTTTATTATATTGTATATGATATAATATATATATATATATATATTCTCACACAATAAGGTAGGGAATTTTATTTAATGGGACACAGCATAATGCCATTGAATCAAAAGGTTCTTGAAAATAAATTTACAAGTTGAAAATATAAATGATTTCAGGTCCTCCCCATTTGAATCCAATTGGATAGAGTTTTTATTTTATTTTTTTCTTCATGAAAAAGATCCCAATGTTCAAGATTTGGGCTATTTAGGGTGTTTCCTAATTTACTAGCAAAAAAACAGAGCCCAAAAATAATCTTATGGGAAAGAATATATTTCCTATCAATAAAAATGGGTTACTAGAATTACCTGTCCAAAGATATAGAAGTGGAGCGCATTGGGTAGCCCATGACTGTTATGGGTTCGTTTTGTTCTTCCTTGGCCAAAGATTATTAGGCCTTAAACTTTAAAATGTAATTTGTACAGCCCAGGCTCGCTATTTCGTGTCAAGTGTTTTTTGCTTGCCCATGACAAACCAATCACAATACTGATTAGAGCGCACACACACTGTTATCAATTTTGCCGTTCAATATACATAGCACATAATCAATGAATGAATGATCAAAATACAAATGACCATGCTTATCTAAGTTTAATCCCAATTCACTTTTTGTTATCTATCATGTTATGAGCTTGCTTATCATTTAGCTCGTTGAGCGTGTATTTCTCTAACTTGGGGTCCCTGACAAGGTGGTACATAAACCAGTATCGAAACGCTAACGTTTCATACCGGTTTAAATACCAGCCGTGCCGACCATACTGGCTGATTTCGGGCAATACCGGGCGTATCGGTTGATATAGTAAAAAATCTTTTTTTTTTGTAATTTTTGAATTTTTTTAAGGGCAGAATGGTAACTTGTATCAACTTATTAGTATTATTTGTTTTCTTAATATGCAATAAATAATTAAGCTTTCTATTTTTATATTGTGTTTTTTTTTTCTTTTAATTGATGCTAAAGTCTAAAATCATGAATAATTTGTCCTGAATTGATGTAATGTTTTATGGTAAACTTTATATTTATTATAACACACACACACACACACATATTTATTTATAAATATAAAAAATAACGGTAAACCTGAAATGGTACATTAGTATTAATTGGCATCGAAATATATTGTTCTACTAGTCAAATTGGTACAGCTTCCAGTACGAGATTGACTCCCTTGGTCCCTAATCCATCTCTTCCATCTTTGCGTAGGAAATTTATTAGATACACTGAGAGTATACTTCCTCTTTCTCACATGGGGATGGGTCTCATGGTGGGTGGGACCCACCCTTATATGAAAGGGAGGGAATATATTGCCATACTACATAATAATAACCATTTTTTTCGTGAGTCTTTTATAAGGAAGTTGATGAATCAGTTCTCTTTCTTTGTCTCTACTTTTTTTTTTTTTTGGGAGTCTGGGCCTTCTTACTTAATCTCGGTTTAATGCCCTTCCTTGATTGCATTTTTTAGAAGACTAAAACAAAATTAAATGCACTGTAACCACTTTAAACATTTTTTTCCCACTCCTATGTAACACTTTTTGTTTTCTTTTCTAAGTTCACTCCTATGTAACCATTTTTTTTCCTAGGGAATACAGCGATGTAACTCTAGATTCTAGAATTGGGAACTAAAAAAAAAAAAAAAACTGTTCCTAGAGGCACAACCCATGTGTTCCAAATAATATAAAATACACAAATTAAATCAATTCAGCAAACATAGTGCTTACAAGTTACAGTTGACTCAGAAAATTTTAAGGTCCAGAATATTGTCCTGTTTGTTGAGCCATTGGCTACAGCTTCAATTAGTACCAATGCCAAGTTTAAAGTTCGAAGTCCAAAGGCTGTGCTGGTTTTAAATTCGTTTCTTTTAATGTTATCCTTTCTCAATAATCAATTACTAATTATGCCTACAAGTCCAGCAGTTAAATCTTTTATTCCCTTTTTGAATGTTACTGGGTTATTTTGAGATTGTTTAGGACTGTTTTTCTAAGTTTTCCAATGGCTTTTAATGGGTTTTTCAGTGGGTTTGTAAAGACATTTTTCTGAGATTTTGGATTGTGTTGGTTTTTTGGTGGTGTTTGGCTGGTTTTTGGAGGCTATTTTCTGGGTTTTTGACTGACTTTCTTGTAAGGTTTTTGGTATTTTTTTGGGGCCAAGAATTTGGTTATGCCTAGAAGAGAGAATCAATTTGTTGCATTCACCCTATGCCAGTGGCAGAGCTAGAATTTGAGTTGAGTGAGGGCAAAATTTATATATGATATATGCACTTACAATAAGGGTGGTAAATGGGCAGGCTGGGTCATAAATGGGTTGGGTGTGTAATTATCCATTTATCCATTTATGACCTATTTATATATAAATTAATTATCCATTACCCGTCCAACCCATTTAATTAGTAATCTACTCATTTAATCCAATATGACCCAAATACTTATAAAACTAGTTGAATATCCTGTTGATTTCAAAAATTACCAAAATAAGCTCACTCCCTCACTTGAGCTAGCTAATTCCACAAAAGAGTCAAACTTGAAACTTTTTGTTGAGGCTGAAAATTGATCATAGTCTAAGGCCCAAAGAAATAGCACATTGGGCCAATTTCATGGAAATGAAGCTAGAGGAAAAAAAAAAAAAAAGGGGCTGGGCTCACGTAATGAAGAAAAGAGATAAAAAAGAAGAAAAGGGTGGGAGGTCCAAAGGATTGGGATCCAAAGACCCATGGAAGAACAGAATTTAAAATACATAAAGCAAAAGAAAGGCCCAACCGGCCAGGATCAATAAACCAAAAGGAGCCCAATAAGAAGAGCTGGGTTAGGATCCCAGAAGTCACTAGAGTCCGGAGATCCCTGGGACGTGCAACATGGTATAAGTAAGATTGAAGCAGGTTCAAAAGAGGATAAAAGACAAAGAGCATGCGGGTCTCATGCGCCCAGACATAGAATGGGATCAGAAAGTACAAAAGCAAAACATGCATGAATGAAGGAGTTGTGCCCTAAGGTCCCCAGAATGGGAAAACCATAAAAGGAGGTAACTAGAAGGGAGCTTTCAACCTAGCAGTAAAAGATTCCAATTATTCGAGAAAATGACAAAGATGGAGTGCAACCAAAAGCTAGAAGGGTGAAAGAAAGGGCCAAATGGCTGAAGATCAGCAACCTGAGGGGAGCTTGAAATAGAAAATCAGCTATGGGGCTTTCAACTTGGTCGCACCAAAAGGAAGAAGTTATGAGAAAAAAAGGAAATGACCGGCCTCTAAGCAAACTGACACAGCACGAACTCTGAGGGGCAAAAGGGAGAAATCACTGGTACTGAACCCTAGAGCTGCACTATAAAAGAAGGGGGAAATCCTTGCTAAAGGGCATTTAGATTTCGATTCATTGATTTTTTTATTCGGGCATTCATCGCCATTTTTCTGGATTTCTAGAAAGGACATAGAGTCATAGAAAGAACTTTGTAAAATTCAAGGAAAACAGAGGAATTGCTCCCGGTATCCCAGAGATAGCTAATATAGCACATACTCGAATTCAAAAAATTCAAACTTTGCAAGTCTTGGAAGCTTGAATAGCTATCAAAGTTTGTAATTTTTGAACTTAGTTAAACCTTGTATCACGTCTTAGTGAGCACTGTAATCATTACTAAAGAAAATTAATAAAATGCCTCTCATTGATTCGAGGATCCCTAACCCTTTTTTTTACTATATCTTTATTGCTGTGCATTTCCTTGCCGTTTAAACTGTCATTCAATATAGATATTTTCGCTTGTTAGTTTAATTGTGTTGTAAGAAGCTTGATTTGTGCACCACTTGGTTCTTCAACAGCCTTTTAGCTGCGGTGAACCAAGTCCAGTCCACCAAAAAGAATTATTTGGCCCAGGATCTTTGGGCCACGATGTTGAGAAAAAAAGGCACTCTCACACTTTCTTTCCTAAAGCTTTCTCAGCCACCAAACAGTCACCAAAGCTTTCTCGGCCATGGAAGACAATCACGAAGCTTTCGAATCCAATACCAATGAAGTTACCACTGGCAAAGACCATGGCTGGCAAAAGGTCACGTATGCGAAGCATCAGAGGAAAGCCAAGCCAAATTCTTCCGATTTCGCCTCCAACAAAATTGTTTCCAACGGAGCTGTTCCCGACACCGACAACGTTTTCTGGTCTCTGGAGCAGCAATCGGCGATCCGCCGCCTCCAAATTGTCGAGGCCCAGTGATCCATTGTTGCTGTGGATGCAGATATCGATGCTCCGACAACGAGTACGATAGTAGCGATGAGGAGAACGAGCGCACGTGGTGGAGAATGGGAAGGCTGAGGAGGCCAAGAAAGTGAAGCTGAAGAAGCCAAAGGTTTCGGTCTTCGATGCAGCCGCGAAGATCAACGCCGACGATCTCTCAGCTTTTCGCGTCAATATATCAGAGAGTATGAGCTTTTCAATTTCAAAGTTCATACATTTTTATTTTATTTTATTATTCCTTATTCATGTGAATGTGTAGTGAGAGAGGGATTTGGTTTGATCTATTTGATTTTGGATTTCCAATCAATGTTTGGTTCCCGAGAAAACTAAGAAAAAAAAATAGAATCTTGAATATTATTATGTTTAATTTTTTTGATGTTAAGGTTCCCCAGAAACCTAAGGAAAAGGAAAGGTAATGGAATATTGAATATTATACTGTTTAGTGGGTATTGTTTTGTGGGGTTTATTTAATTTTAAATTTTAGATGGGTTTAGTGGGTATTAGTGGATTTATCCATTTAGATCCATCTAATTAAATAACCAAATGGGTCTTTACCCATTTAACCCAAATATTCAAATGGGTTGGGTTAAGACTTATCCAAATAAGGTGGGTAATGGGCAGGCTCATGGATATGGATAAAAATTGCCACCCCTACTTACACACATTATGCGAAAATATAATATTTAAGACCAATTTGAAAAATTAAAAGCTATTCCTTTAAATACTAAGTGATATTTAATGTAACTATAACCAAAAAAAAAATCTACAAAAAAATGCTTATTCATAATATTGTATTTATCTATTGAGATATTTCTCACATGAATGATCTATTTTTTAATTTTTTTTTTTTTAAGAGCTAAAACTCAAGTTATGAATGAAACTATTAATAGTTAGATAAGTACTAAGTGTAATATATGTGAATTTCTATTATTTTGGTTAATGTGGACCCATAAAAAGTTCAAATTATAATATGGTAGGGACAAACTAAAAAAATTCAATACAAGGCATGCTAGTGGAGGACTTAAGGTTTCTCAATGGTTTGTTTAGAAGTTGTGCTCTGTTTCAAGACCAAAGAAACAGAGTGACATTTAATAAACCCAAAAACAAAAAGTAGGCAGGGGTATTTAATAAGTATTAGCTGTAATAACTAAGGTATTTTTTGGGCTGGCTAGGTGGGGCAATTGCCCCCCCTCGACCCCCTAGCTCCGCCTTTGCCCTATGCATTGGATTTGGATAAGCGTTCCTAGGCCACCATGAGATAAAAATCTCCATAGTTTGTAACTTTGTTGCATGAAAATATTTCACACCCCAAACCCAAAAGGATCCAAAGTATGAAAAATACATCCCAAAGGTATTTGTAGATTTTTCATTTTTTTTAAAAAAATTTTTGACAATTCAATCCAAACAATTTATTCCAAGTACCAACATCAAGAATTTTCATGATAATTTTATTAAAGATACTCCCAAAGTAAGTCAGAACTCTATGAAATAATTACAAGGACTATTGGCCGCAAAAGAAGGGAGGTATAAATAAATATAATTATAAATCATTAACTTGTCCCATCAATGGAAATAAAAATCATCACCACTATTAGATACAAAAGAATCAGTCAAGCCTACTTTACGATGTACATCATCTAAAGATCATAATCACAAAAGTCTAGCCTCCATCAGTAGTTAGTATAACTACTGTTAGCCACAAAAACTTGTCTCAAAATGATCGTTTCCTACTCTAAAAAAATTTGTAAAAGAATGGGATGAAATAGAGCCCAATAAGTAGCACAATTAATTTCATGATGATGAATAGTTTACAAAGCATGTTAGTTTAAGAATTTCTAACATGAATATTACAAGATCATTTTAAATAATAATACGACAAGAATGATCAAATAATGAAACACAGCTTCTCAAAATAAATACCATGAAAATTTATATTATAATCTATGAGCACTAACAATATAATTCCAAAGCCATAAAATCTAACATAAGGCAAATTATCACAAATATACCACACTATCACATCGATTAGTTAGGGGATCCACCCATTCACAATTGATATGATATTATCCTTTTTGATATGTAGTCTTTTAGCCCCATGGGCAGCAGCCTCACCCATACCCTCAAGTTTTTGTGTTTCTCCCCATGGGTAGTAGGGAGAACGCGTCGAATAGAACCTCTTTTGCATGTGGTCTTTTGGCCCTATGGATAGCAGCTTCACCCACACACAATCAAGGAACCTTTTTCCCCATGGACAGCAAGGAAGAACATGTCATTCAAAGTGAAAGGGTACTAACCTAAATTTGATTCCGTTGTCACAAAGACTGTAGAAATCAAATCGAATGATCACCGGAAAATCACACAGGGCATAGGTTCAAAACAACATAAAGCTCATAGGTTACATTTACTTTCAAATGTATAGTTTAAATCTAGGTAGTTTTAGAAAAACTTTAAACAACCAAAACTTCTACAAAGTTTGTAAGGTTTCCAAATTCATTCCTTGTCAACAAGAATTTCTATCAATATCCCAAATAATGCAAGACAAGATAAGCACCTTTAAATTTTCCAATATACCAAAAAATCCATGAATTCCTTATCAAATGTTAAATTAAAGATGCTCATATTTTTCATGTCAACAATTCATACATTTCTCCATATGCAATATTAAACATGATGCGCTTTTTATATATAATCATATAATAGGATCACAATACAACACTTTTTAAGAAAACATAATCCCACAAATAATTTTCCAAAATGTGTTTGACCCAAAACAACGTTTACGCAATATGGTTATTTTTCAAAAATCCCATTAAAAAGCAACTTACCTTGCAACCCACAAAATGCCTAATTCTCCAAGCTCCAAATGAGATTAGCTAGAACCTAAACAATACTAAGCTAACCAATCAAGATAAGCATAAAACTTGAAATTGCATCTAGTTACGAAATAGGAATTGCCAAATAAGCAATTAATTAGGCAAGTCTAGCATTTAACCTCACAAATAATGTATTCAACTTCCAAAATTTGTCAACAATTTAATTTAAAAGGCATATACTCCAATTTATAAACTCAAGTCATTCAAGGTATTCTCTCTAACATCAAAATCTCAAAATTTTATAAGTAGTTCCTACAAGAATTGCACATATCATCAAGAGATCCATGACACCAAAATCACAATATCCTCCAAGACAAACAATTTGAAACTAGCTCCAAATAAACCACAAAAATTATATTTACCATCTATTTCACATTAGAAAGCCAAAACCTCCAAATCTTCACCATAACAAAACTTAGATAGCCACCATTTGTAAAAATCATAAACTCACTCATCAAATAAATCCATCAAGTCAAACCCATACACATAATCACAAGAATATCACTTCTAAAGCTTAGATTAAAAGAACCTCAAGCAAAAGTATAAAAACCCACAAAAAAAAAAAATTAGGAATTTTTACCTCAAATAAAAGAGATGAACATGCAAAGGTTCCTAAGAACTTTTTTCGGTGATCTTACTGGAAAAATGATGGTGGAGATGGTGGTGAGAAGTGGGTACCAGTGGGAGAATGAAGGAGTGTGAGAGAGGAGTGTTTGTTGTGTTTGTGAGAAAATGAAAAAGTAAAAGTGGAGAGGACCACTAAGTTGACCGGCCAAGATAGTGAGAGTGTGAGATGATTTTCTTATGGTGGGAAGCATATGGGGTGAGTGGGTCACGTGGGGTCTCAAAAATCTGGCCCCCCCCCCCCCCTCTTTAATAAAGGGTTGAGATGTTACAAAATATCCCTGAGATATTCTAGAACTTTAGGCACGCGGCTTTATCATAGGCTACCACATGGCATGCTCTTGCCAAATTACATTAATATATCTCTTGGACATTCTAGAACCTTGGACACTTGGCCTCATCATAGGTTGCCACATGGCATGATCTTGACATTTTAGAACCTTGGAAACTTGGCCTCATCATAAGTTATCATACGACATGATTTTGGCAAATTGCATGAAAATATCTCTTGAACGTTCTAGAACCTTGGACACTTGGCCTTATCATAGGCTGCTACATGGCAGGATCTTGACAATTACATGAAAATATCTCTTGAAAATTCTAAAATCTTGGACACTTGGCCTCATCATAGGCTACCACATGGCATAGTCTTGGCAAATTGTATGAAAATATCTCTTGGACATTCTAAAACCTTGGACACTTGGGCTCATCATAGGCCGCCACGCGGCATGATCTTGGAAAATTTCACTAACAAGATCACAACAATTCAAATGTGTATTCATACAACAATTAATTGAAAATTAGCATAACATGAAAAAAGAATACTCTCTCGGTCCCACTTTGTGTTGTCCTCTATTCTATTTTGGGATGTTCTAAAATATTGTCCTGTCTCTAAAAATAAAAGTCATTAATTTACTAATGTTCTTATTATACCCCTATTAATTTACTAATTAAATTTTTTGATAAATTTATTTAAGGTTAGTTTTGGAAACTTATACATTTTTAAAAGGTAGACAAAAATGAATGATGTTTCATTGAAAAGTTTGACTTTTCAAACATGACAAATAAAATGCGACGGAGGGAGTATGATTTTGATTGAATTTGGACACGCTCAATTAAATGAAAAATGAATTTCCAAGGAACACACACTTCTTCTATAAAAATTTTTGGGACCAATTCAATTAAATGTGGCAATTCAATTGCAAATAATTGGACCCAAAGAATGCAATGACACGCGTTCCCTGAAAAATCAAGTAATTTTGAAAATTAAAATTTGACTTTCTAGCGTGTATTCAAATCAAATAAAGGGCAATTTAAGGGAAAGTAACACAAGTTTCAATGCAATAATGCACATTTTCCATGAAAGATTCAATGGAACAATTTTCATGTTTTCATAGTAATTCACCCGATTCAGGCATGACTTCTGTTCAAGGACAATCAATTTGTACGGGATTTTATGGTCTTTAACTTAAACTTGGTTAATCCCATAAAATTGATTGAAATCAATAAAAAAAAAACCCAGTTTAACTATTAAATTCACCAAATCCTTAATTTTAAGCTCACTTTTTCATCAAATTTTAGGGTCAGACAAAATACAATATCGAAGTCCTAATAAAAAAGATTTTTTTTTTAAGAGGAAGAAAATCAGATAGCTAGATGGAGTGATGGACCAGGCCATCTCCTTATTCTGGGCTAATGACCCACTTAGGAAGTAAAGAGATAATATGTCACATCAGCATTACAAAAAGCTGCCCAATGTCTAAGATTCTGGGCTATGTAGGGTGTTTTCCTAATTTACGTAGCAAAAACCCCAGAGCCCAAAAATAATCTTATGGGAAAGAATATGATTTCCTATCCAATAAAATATGGGTTACTAGAATTACTCGTCCGAAAGATATAGAAGTGGAGCTGCATTGGGTGTTAGCCCATGACTGTTATGGGCTTCGCTTTTGTTCTTCCTTATGGCCGAAAGATTATTATTGGCTTTAGACTTTAAAATGTAATTTACTGACGCCCAGGCTCCGCTTTATTTCGGTGTCAAAGTTTTTTTAGTTTTTTTCTTTGCCCATGTCACAACCCAATCACAATCATTGATTAGAGCGCACACACACTGTTATCAATTTTGCCGTTCAAATCCCAGTAGCATAATCATAATCAATGAATGAATGATCAAAATACAATGAAGGGTCCTTTCATTTATAGTCGGCTTTATTTTCCTCCAATGCCTCCACATCCACGTGTTGAACCCATGGACAACCTCTGTGTCCCCAAGTGATTTGCGTGCGCGCGTTTCTTTTCTAGCAACATTGTTGCCAAAACTAGGTAGGCGGTATGGTTGCCCGGTATGAGAAAGTATACCCTGGTATGAGATAATGCTTTCTCACAAGACCCAACTGTTGTGAGACTTAACTGTTACGAGAGGAATGACATGTATACCGAAACATAATATAATTTTTTCACAAGCTGGAGGGATGTATATATTAACTCTACTCTCTGTTCTTAACTCTTAGTTAATTGTTCTCTCTCAAGCAACGAAAAACCCAAAATCAACGCTGAAAAAATGGCCTTTGTGTCACAGTTAAGCCAATTCACTCTCTTAGTGGTCACTCCACAAACCCAGTTCACTCCCAGAGCTTCAGTTTTTGCACCAAATTTTGTTAAAATCGGAGTGAAACGGGTCGAGAAAACCCGGATTTGGACCGGGAGAGGCCGAGTTTTCGGGTCGGAGCGGGGAGGGAAGAGGAGTTGGGTCTTGAGAGGGAAGAGGTGCTCGCAGTGGCAGTGGTGGAGGTAGAGGAGGAGGTGAAGACGGTGGAGCCAAGCGAGATCGATAGGCTAAAGAAGGCTTTGGTGACCTAGAAAGCATGGACGCGGCTGGGAGGGTGCCGCACTCGAGTCCGATGCGGCCTGACGCGAGACGCGGTGTCCGACGCGGTTGACCGCGAGTCGGTGCCATGTCTAGGTTTTTTTTTTTTTTTTTTTTCTCGGATCTGCACCGACTCGGCTCGATTCACGCCGACGCGGTTGGATTCGGCCAGAATCGGGCCATATCGACCGTATTGGTTCGTATCGGCCGGTGATCGATACTGCCGATACGGTCGAAACATGCCGGAAACGGCCGAAACAGGCCGATATCGGCCTTGAAACTCGCCGGAGCAGCCAAAATTCTGACCTCAGAGGTTCTTCTTTCTTTGTTTTGTGAATCAAGGCATAGCAATGTGTTTTTTAAGAATGTTTTAATAGTAAAAATATATAGAAAATATAAATAAAAATATTTTTAATAATTTTTTAATCGCCAAGTCCCGCCGCACCCGCACCCTACTTTCTCAAAAATTGCCTAGTCCCGCACCCGCACCCGAGTCCCGAAACGCACTCGTACTTCATAGTTGGTGACCTCGTTTCACGGGACTAACCGAGGGCTAAGAGCGACGAGCAAGAGAAGAGCCAAGATTATCGAGCTTATCACGTAGCTGGAGGCGAAAAATCCCACCCTGCACCCACTGAGGCCTTGACTCTTCTCAATGGGAAATGGATTCTTGCGCAAGTGTTTGTTTACACTGTTCGAACTCTCAGGATTACTTGCTTTAATATTATCATATATTAACATGTGCACCAAAAGCTTAAAAGTGATAGGAAATTTTGAAACCTGTTTAATTAAATCTTAGTAGAGAAGTAACTTGCTTGCTTGGTTCAATTGGTGTTTTTCTCCTTTGGAAATGGAAAATTTCATAAAATTTTAGGAGTTCTAGACCAGATAGTAAGAAAGGGGATAATATCATTCGATGAATCTCGTTTGGAAACTAAGAAATTTTTTTGTTGGTGGAGTGGTGTATTTCACAAGTCACAACATTTTTACCAAAAAAAAAAAAAAATGAGGTGTTAGTCTAACCTAAGCTAAAATAAAATAAGAAGGATTATACCCGGTTCCAACATAACTGAAAACAAGGTTGTTCTGAAAATGTTTTGAGATTTTTGTTGTGCCTATAAAATTTCTCTATATTATAGTAGTTGCTTAGTAAGATTCTTGTAGAGTAAGAATATTTTTGCAGAAAGCATTCCAGTAGGTGTTCCTGATTCAACTGGCAATATGAGATTGTATTTGTGTCTTGCAGTCATGGTTTTCAGACCCAGACCGTTCATTGAACCGTAAAAGAGAGAGGTTCAAGATTTTTAAGGTTGAACCGAGGTCGAACCGGGGTCGAACCGTAATGACGTCATAATTAATTTAATAATTAATTTAATATAAATTAATATATTAAATTAATATAAATAGAAAATTTAACTAAAATAATCCAATTAAATATAAATATCTATATTTCAAATGTATATTTTCATATCATAACTTTTACAAGACAAATAAGAAATATAAAATCCTAAGCAAATTTAAATATAATATCTATTTATTTATTTATTTATATATTGATTAGTTAAACTTGTAATAATAATATTAATTATATAAGAATTAGAAAGGCACTCAAATAAAATAAAATAAATTATTTAATAATTTTAAATTGAAATAATTATTATATACTTAACTGTAAATATTAATTAAAATTAGAGCAATAATAGTACCATAACATTTTATACAAATTTTGCCACGATTTGCCATGTGAGTGATAGAGATATAAACTCATAATTTTTTTTTTCATTACTCATACTTTACCATGTGTCAAATTATAGCAAAAAATTGTGTAAAATATTGTGATACTACATTACTCTTCAAAGAATAATACTAGATATACAAATTATCTTACAAAAGTTTTTACAAACTACTGATGTGGTGAGTGATTATAAGTAAATAAAAATTTGATATTAATGGTGGGCCTAAATGTGATACAAATTCTTTAATTGGATTGTTAATCAATGCCTTACAGCACTCGTTAACATGACTCTTTATAAAAATATTGTAAAGAACATTACTCTTCTTAAAAATACTTAAAATATTTAATACAACCAACCATACATGTCACATCATGCTGAAGCAGATGAAAAAAACTTGAATCTAATGGCTGAAATTTTTTGCTTTTATTAAAAAATAAAATGCTTTCATCATTCCAATGTTAGCCACGTGAGAGATGCATATCACATCATGCTGGCAGCCGAAAAAAATATCTCAATTGAATGGTTGAAGTTTTTTGCTTTTATTAAAAATTTAAAACCTTCCATCATTCCAATGTTAGCCACGTGAGGGACTTTGGAATTCAAAACTCAAAAGGAGTAACAAAGTAACAAGAAAGAAAGAGAACACATTGATAGCACTGATAGCAGATTAGCAGTAGTATTCAGCGAAAAAGAGTGATCTCCACCGTCAACGGAAAAAAGAAAGAGAAGAAGAAAAAAAAAAAGAAAAAGAAAGAAGAAGAAGCAGCAGCAGACGACGAAGGCGTGATCGGCGAATGTGTTGGCAGTCTACTGGCTGCTGCTTCAACTGGGCGCAGACTCTGTTTAGTTGTGTTCTTTTTCTTCCTTTTTTTTTTTTTTTTTTTTGAGGAACTTGTCTTCTTCTTCTTTGGTTCTTTTTTTTTTTTTTTTCCCTTACAAATCCTTTTGTTCAAGATCTGAAATTATCAGATCTCCTTCTGATCTTTGTTCTTCTTCATGTTCTTTCATTTCTTCTAGATCTGATCATAACTTCATACTAGTGTCTGGGCCAAAAATCACCGGAAAAGTTGAAACAAAAGGAAACCGTTCGAACCTCAAAAACCGGTCACGGTTCACAGAACCGGGCGGTCGGACCGCGGTCCGTGCGGGTCTCTGCTTTTTGTGCATGAAACGGTTTTTCACCCTAAACAGACCGTAAAACTGAACGGTTCGAGGTTTTTTCGGTCGGACCGTACGGTCCGGTCCGGATCTGAAAACCATGCTTGCAGTTTGATCTTTTACACCTTGATTAATGCCAATGGGCTCTAGTTAAAAGGCACTCACGATCAAATAATGATTAAATCATTAAATTCATAATTTTTTAATAGCTTAAGTTTTTGGGGGTAATAAGTAATTTAGTGAAAACAAAGATATAAACAATGAGATTTGAAAAAAATATGTTCGGATGACATAGCTGAGACAAGAGCCGCATTCTCTACTACAGTGAAACTAAAGCGACTCACTAAAGGCAAAATTTATGAAGTTTTGACAAGACATCCATTTGAACCACATTTGTTTAAGGTAGAAAAGACTTTGAAAAAAAAAAAAAAAAAAAAGAGACAAGACATCCGTTTGTACTACAATTTTTTAATGTAGAATAGACTTCTTAGATGTACTTGTTAGTGTTAGAAGACAGACAGGAATCCAACTCTAGGCTGTTTGTGACTTGTGATAATCAAGTTGCTTTGTAATTTGGTTTGGCCCCCTTCATGGAATTCAAACATCCACCAAAGCTAAATTCCACAGGACTTGGGTTGTGTACAAACTTTGTAGCCAGGATCAAAATGATCAACCCAAGAATGGTGCATCTTTACACTCATCTAGTTCTTGTTATGTGAGGCATGCATACTTGCATAGAGGTCTCTAGATCTGGTAATGTTTTTACATATGGCATTTTGCTATTTTTACATTATAGGTCTAACATAGATAATTAATTTAAAGCAAAACCTAAAAAATTCTATTCGGCCAAGGGCCTTGTAGCCGAATAGGCACCATATGCTTTGTAGTTATACTTGGAAGTTGATGTATAGCAACAATTAATATTAAAAGGGTTTGAAAGGTCCGGAATACAGGGTTAGTAATATATTGTAATTATCTCTCAAAAAAAAAAAAAAAAAAACAATTTGGTATGACGTTTTTGCTTAATGTGTTAGCTATTTGCTGAGAAATGCTTTGTAGTTATCCTTGGAAGTTGATGTATAGCAACAATTAATATTGGAAATATATCATGAAACAGCAAGATTTTTTTTTTTTTTTCCCTCATAAGAGTTCTAATGTTTCTTCTTCTAGTACTCATGAGGATAGTCATGTACATGGTGAATTTGAATTTTGTGTGTGGAGCAGGTACACATCTCTTGTAGGTTTATTCCCATTGTTGTCGAGGGGTGCACTGCCCTTAGTGACGGTAGAAGAAATATCACAGATAATTGACTCAGAAAATGTTACGGTTCAGAATATTGTCCAGTTTGCCGGGCCATTGGCTACAACTTCAATTAGTGCCAGTGCCAAGTTTGAAGTCCGAAGTCCAAAGAGTGTGCAGGTTTTATTTTCGTTTCTTTTAATGTTATCCTTTCTCATCAATCACTAACTTCAAGTCCAGCAATCTAAAGTTATAGATTATTTCTTGCATATATGGTTCAAATCTCTGTTAAGGACCACACATTAAAGGGTGCAAATCAAAATTATATTCCAAGTACCTTCTGCATTCAGAGATTCCCTTTGGCCATGTTGTTCTATGATTCTATCACACCTTAGAGAACTTTGAAGCTTTGGATTTGGCCCTAAATTAGCCCTTTCCTTTTTTTTCCCCTCCCTCTATTCAGATCAAATTTGAAGAAGGTATCATTATTGGGACTCCCCAATTAACTGACTCCTTAGTGATACCTGAAAATGTGGAAATTCTGGGGCAAAAGATTGACCTTACACCCTTCAAGGGCTTACTCAACTCTGTTCAAGACACAGCTTCATCTGTTGCGAAGACCATTTCCAGCCAGCCACCATTGAAGTTCTTTTTCTCAAACAGCAATACTGAATCATGGTTACTTACCACATACCTTGATGAAGAACTTCGAATTTCAATGGAAGATGGTGGCAGTGTGTTTTTTCTCATCAAGGAAGGCAGCTCCCTCTTGACAGCCTGAGCAAACTAAAATTTTCTTTTATTATTTCTTATAAGGATACTGCCTCAACAAAGACATTTTATTTAATAAATCTTTGGCGATGAATGTAAGCTAGATCTCTGATATGGTGTTTGTAAAGATATGGAAGAGCATATCCATAACTTAAATTGGTTGTCTATCTTAGGTCATTTTAACGGCATGTACACTCTCTGCTAACATATGATTTTTCTTGACCCTAAAGCATTGTTCTGCATTTGATGGGATTCAATTACATATTTGCTATTTTTTTTTTTAATTTTTTCTTTAATTCTATGATTTTGTAAAAACTACTATTTTATTGACATTGGGATTAAGGGTGTACAAAAAACGGCCCTAACTTCCTGACCACACCTAAACCGACTGTTAAATGTGGTCACTACACCACAAACCATGGTGGAGGTGCAAAAACTAGGTGTGGTTTTGTTTTTAGAGAACTGCACTTCATCGCACCTAATAATACTATATTATTTTTATTTTATATATTTAATATATCTTTTTTAATAATTAGAAATTACTTAAAAACTTTTACAACTAAAAACCCTTTTTACAACTAAAATCCCATCGGCCTATTCTAAATCAGCCCAAAACAATGGAAAAAAAAAAAGAAAAAAAAAGAAAGAAAGATACGGAGTATTTGGGCAAGTCCAAACTAGCCCAAAATGGGAATAAAAGGTCCAGCACCGCATAGACAAAACTGCATTGAATTCTAAAACGGTACCAAATCCCAAGGTGACCAATCAGTTTATAGTGGGGGGCACCGAATCGCATAGTATATATTCCTCGGGGTGTTTTCCTTTTGACCAAAAAAAAAAAAAAAATTCCTCGGGGTGTGATGATAAATATGATTATTAAAGGCTACACAATTACACACTTATGATCATTTAGTCAGTACTAAAGAAATCAATAAAAATAATCGTATCAATACACAATAGATTTTGACTCTATAAGAACATTACTATGAACTCTTTTGAAAAATTGAAACTGAACTCCATCTTTTCTTACAGGAAAACCAAGATAATTCATTGAAAATTGGTCGGGCAAAGCTGGAAACAGAAAAAAGGAAAAGAAAAATTACTGCCTAGAACCCTTTTCTTTATTGTTATAATGGATGGTTACCTTTGTTAGTCGAGCAAGCAAAGTAGTAGATACCAGTAACTTTCTTTAAATTGTGAGCAGTCTGTGGAACAAAGCAGGATTGCATGCATTGTCTGATGGAGAGAGAAATGGAGAGAGACATAGACATGGAGAGGGAGAGAGAGATGGATAATTTGGAAATATTGATGGAACCTTATGGATTATTCATGGAAAAAAATTGGGAAGCAGTGAAGAAATACTTCACGGAGAAAGATAGTCCATACCTGGATTCTTCTCTAACAGTCACCAAGGACACTGCACTTCATATTGCTGTTTTCAGCAAAAACAAGGAATTGTTGGAGATTTTAATAAAGCATGGGAGATGGAGAGGAGAGAAGAGGGAAGGTGGCTGGAATATATGGGGAAACACACCACTTCATGAAGCGGCAGCAACTGGAGACAAAGAAATGGCACGAATCTTATTGAAATTTGACAAAAGCCAACTTGGTCATAAAAACAATTTTGGTGAAACTCCTTTGTTTAGAGCCGCTGCATTTGGCAGGACAGACATGGTTGAGTTTTTTATTGGGAATGTTATCGAAGATATTGACAGGGAAAGCAGCATAATGGAAAAGCACCGCAGGCGAAAAGATTCCACATCCATTCTTCATATAGCTATCCTTGGCATCCACTTTGGTAAGACTTAATTTCTCTCTTTCGTTTCATGTTAAATAATACTCTCTCTCTCTCTCTTTTTTTTTTTTTTTTTTTTTTAAACCTCAAAGTTTTCTCCCTGATCTCTCTCTCAATTATTTACAGATACAGCTTTGGTGTTACTAAAGTGGGATTTTTCACTTCGAGACTTGAGGGATGAACATGGCACGACATGTTTTCAACTGCTAGCTAACATGCCGTCTGCTTTCAAGAGTGGACACCCCATGAGCGTATTGGAGGGGCTACTCTATCTTTGTATGCCTCACAAAATATGTTACCAGCTTGAAAAATTTATTACATTTCTCACTCTGTACATAATAGCTAACTAAACCTGCATCTCCAATACAGGCCTTCCAGATGATGATGGCCTTCACGATGACAAAGATAATGGAACTTTGATTACTTCAAGTGGAAGAGCAGATCTTGAGCTTGGCCGTGGCTGGAGTTGTCCCCGCAAATTTTGCTACTTAGGTGATCGTATAGGTAATATATATAGGAACTGACTTGGGTCTAGTGCATTGGAGCATTGAATTTGTTGAGATGTTGACACATGTCAAATGTTTGCCACTTGTCAGCATCCTAATAGGTCCAGTGTTCCTCTGCACTGGTCCCAATCCTTATAATGTATATGCTGGAGAAACTTTGCTCTAAAAGTGCTTTTCATTCCTTTGAAAAAAAATCTCTTTATTTGAATAAATTCATTTCATGTTTTAGATTAAATTTTATAAAGAGTTGGGTTAATAGATGCCCTTAAGACATTTGATAATGAATCATTTTAGAAAAGTTTTGAGTATGTGTGTGTCTCTCTAATATTTAGACCGTGTGTAAACCTACCTTTAAATACAGAAATAGCACACTTATATAGTATGCAGACCCAAGACCCTAATGCCATAGAACTGCCCAAATGGCAACAGCAAGTCTCAAAATGAGCAGAAATGAACGCACCTACAATTGAGTCTGACCAAGCTGAGATTTCGGAAGTCATCAAAATCTTGCAAAAAAAGTATGATAAGAAGTTCGGAAATTGGGCCTTGTTTTTTTTTTCAAAATACAAGATAATGTTTCTTCGATGAAACACAAACCATGCGTCTGATGCCATACTGTTCTACATTTCTATTTATTTTAATTAGAGCATTTATAAATTTCTGCTCCTCTTTTTAATTTTTAATCCAATATATAAATATTTCTTTGATGACCTGAGTCACACTAATTTGCAGCCATGTCAAGGATATACTATACTGTTTGGAGTTGCATAGCCCAAGGTACAACCCATTTTATTTATTTATTTTTAAAGACACATATTCATTACACTGTTGTATAGTGTATTATTGCCACTCTTGGTGCAAATCAAAATTTTGATACCAGTTTAAATGTATAAATTACTAATCACTAGTGTCAATCAACATGTAAAAATTGGTGGCATTGTAATCGTAAGTCTATTAAATCTATTATATTTGCTTCTGTCAAAATGGTATATTAGAATAGATGTTTAATGGTTTTTGTGGAAAGCTAGTCTCATCTTGCTCTCTCATGTGATGTTAATAGGATTTCCAGAAGTTAGAAGACTTTGGGACATAAAAATACAGCAAAAGAGAGTGCTGAGGCTTGCTACAATTCTAGCTCAAACGGACAAGTCATGGTTGGGTACAATCGAGGACAAAGAGGAAGCGAAAGAAGATGGGCTGCATTCCCGTCCTACTTTATCTTCTGAGACTCCACTAATTTCAGCAGCAAGAAATGGGATCACAGAGATTGTAGAGGTTATTCTTAAACGGTTTCCACAGGCAATTGAGCATAGAAATGACCGACTTGAGAACATACTTCACATTGCAGCAAGATATCGAAGGAAAGAAATCTTGGATCTTCTACAATATTTGCATGTTCCAACGCTGAGGCTTAAGAGGTTGATCAACGTCGATCTTGACACCATTTTGCATCAAGCTGCATACTTGGGTGAGCATCGGTTGAGGGATAGGCCTGGGGAAGCCCTCCGCATGCAGTCAGAGATTCAATGGTTCAAGGTGCTTATTTTGCCTGCATTTCCCTAGCTCATTCCTTCCAAACTGAATATCTTTATTATATTGTGTCTATAAATTATACATAAGAGGAAAAAGTACCGTATGTATCATCATATTTAACCACCATCTCACAATGGGGTGGATCCATCAGCATGGAACCCATTCATACATGAGAGGGTGGTTTACATATGAATGATACGAATAGGAGACATTTATATAAGCATACATAACAGGACTACTAGTACATAAGTACATCACATGTAACACAACATTGTAGATATGTAGTAAAATCTAAGACATTGTGCTACTTTAGTGAACCTAGATAGGAATAGGATATGATCTGGACCTTGGGCCCTTGGATCCTGGAGCTTATATTCTAATAATCTTTACAATTTTGATTTTCTTCCCTTCACTAATTATCTAATTTTGGGTTTTCTTTAGTGTCTGCTTAAATATATTTTTCTCAAGTAGGGGAATTTACAATTTTACAAGTAGATGCATTACAACTTGACTTTAAAACTTGATTTGATATAAAGCATGTGAAATATGTTCATTTATTGGACTATATTCTAAATGGGAAAAACTTATGTATGGTGTTTCTAATTATATTCAACTATGTGATTACATTGAGTAATGCAATTGAAATAATGTTATCTTTTCTTAAGATTATTTAATTCAACCATATAGATTATTAGCCAATGCAATCACATGTTTGAATTAAATTAGGCAACTTAAGGTAAAATATCTATAAAACTACATCTAAGTTTTACCCATTTTAAATTAGCTCATCTTCTTTTGGAGCAAGAAGCATAACTTTGTTTTGGGAGATTGAGATGTAGGATGAACTTATTACTTATTGTCACCCAAATTGCATAAAAATAATAGTTTTCAATCAATGCAGCGAGTGCAGAAACTTGTACCTCCACATTTCATCAAAAACCGAAATGTTAAAGGTCAGACTGCTGAAGAATTGTTCACCATCCAACATAAGAAACTGGTGGAAGATGGCCAAGAATGGCTAATGCGAACAGCAAAGGCATGCACTATAGTTGCTGTCCTTATAGCCACCGTTGCTTTTACCTGTGCCTACACCATCCCTGGCGGTTCCAACTCAAGAACAGGACATCCGTTGCTCCAAAAAGAAACTCCGTTTCGCATTTTCACAATCTCAGACACGGTATCACTCTGTTTCTCACTGACTTCTGTGGTCGTGTTCCTCTCCATTATGACATCAAGAATGCATGAAAGGGACTTCAGGAGGTCTCTTCCATTGAAGCTAGGCTTGGGACTGACTACATTGTTCTTTGCCGTGGCAGCCATGATGGTTGCTTTTGCTGCTACATTAGTGCTTATGATGCGACAGAGGCTACATTGGGCTGCAATTCCAATCTACACCATCACTTGTTGCCCAGTCACTGTTTTTATTGCGCTTCAGTTCCCTCTCTATCTCAACATTGCGTGGTTTACTTTTAGCGATGTGCTACAGAGTCTCAGTGACTCTCTTCCTCTTGGGAAATGTAAGATTTTGAGGTCTGTGGAGTAGCACTTGTGGTGATTATTTAGCTATCTAGGCTATGCCTAAAATGTCTTGTTTTTGAATAAGTTGACCATCACAACTTACTCGAGCGACAAAAGATGGTGAATAATAAAAGTCATGTCAATGATATTGACAACCTTTTTGAAAATGTTCGGATTTGTAGTTGTTGACTAATTTCATAACAAATTTCAATATAATTTTTGATCATAAACTCTCTTTGTATTCATATATTTATGTGGGTCTACATTTGTATTGGATTGGTGAAGTTAAGTATTGGAAGTGCTGAAATTTGAAGTTGGAAGGTGCAGTAGTTCTGTCATATGAAATTGAAGAAGAGAGGCAAACTAATAGTATGTTTGGATTGAGGGGGAGTGAGGAAGAGTAGAGTAGAGTAGAATTGACCCAAAATTAGCATATTTTCAACCAACTTTACTCTATTCTCCCTCTCTCCCCCGTCAATCCAAACGGTCCCTAAGAAGCAAAATCAGGATATGAAAATCTTTTAGAACAGAAACTTCACCCCTCTCTTGTACACACAAAATTATGAGAACTAGAGAAAATCAGTTACAAAACTTCTTTGTTGTTCCTTCCTTTTCCCCCACTATATAAAATCCCATTTCCCATGATTTTTAGACACCCAATATCCGTATGAAGAGCTAGAGAGAATCCATAAACTCTAGAGTTTAAACCCTTGTCAATCTCTCTCCCTTCTCCCTCTTTAATTGCCATACTGCACCTTCACACTGTTACTACCTTTAGAGTTTTGGTGCTAATTGGGGCATGAAAACCATTGGAGCAATCCTAGAATTACCGAGGAGACTTGGAGATTGCAATTGGAGGCTTAATTGTAAATTAGGAGACTAGTAAGAAGAAAGGATTCGAGGAATTGGTTGCTAGCAGGAGTCGGAGGCTCAAGTATATGGTTACTTCTTAGCTTGGAGGGTTTTGGAAGTAATATGCATTGCAACTATTCTCATTAGTGGATTGTTTGGTATTGTGACACCCTAAAGAGGTTTTTTCACGGTTCTCGGGTTTTTCTCTTTGTTAACGCTTTGGTGTTCTTGTGAGTGATTGATTTTTTGTGATTGGGATTGTTATTATGTTTATCCATGCATTCTTATGTCAATTGGTCTTAAATTCTATAATTAGCTTTAAAAATTGAGGTCTAAATATCGAAATGGAGTACAATTATTAGAAAATGATTGTCAACTACTTATTATAACTTGCCACTTAAATAAGTTGTAAAAAAAAAAAAAAATCTATGAAAAACTTATTGCAATTAGTCATAGAGTTTGTTTTATGTTGCTTGTTTGCATTTTGCTTTTGTTATTGATTAGGAAAACGTTTGACTCTAAACATATTTGAAACTATTTTGCTCCAGATGAATAAAGAAATCATCCAGGCGTAGTTTTAGTCATATAACTTTTTTAATGAATTATGTGATTTGTTTAAATAGTATATATGGATAGTTTTATAAATCATCGTATAATTGAGTTAAAAAACGCAAAAATTGATCACTGACTTAATGTGGTAACAAAAAAGCTAGCTATATATTTATATAAATACTTTCAAAGTCAATGTGTAGAGTGAGGAATCAAAAGTATTTAGCCAAATGGGTTACAAGATCATTAATTTTGCAGCACTAGGGAAGGAGTTCTACTATATCCTAAATTTGAGTCCAATTATAATTTGAATAAGCCAAGTTCAATGAGCATTAAATTCAATCCATGTATAATAAATCTCTAACATTCAAGGCTGCAATGTGATTGCTGAATTCTATCTATGAAGCAAGGGATTGATAGGGAAACTAAGGTAGCTAGGGAGCTGTGTTTTGATGGCTCTCTCTTATAATGTTTAGCCTAAAGTGACACTGTTCAGTAAAAGTCATGGTATGTATATCTTCAACACCTATTACAAAAATAAGTTTGAAATCTAACTTAACATACAGTTATCTCTCCTTGGCCACTCTAGAGCCTTGGATTCCTATAAGCCAATATCTTGGATTCCTATAAGACAGCGTAGGCATATAATTGGCGTGGCCTTCGAGTCTTTTGTTAGGGTCATAAGTGATTGTAATTGGTTAATTTTTTTTTTTTGATAAAATGCACTTTACTTATAATTGGGTAGATTTAAGATGTGTTTCATACTTCAAGAAACATGTTGTTCAAGTCAAGTATTAAAGACATGAAGATTGGTCCAAGAAGCAAGTGAAGAAAAGCTGTTCATTAAGTCTTGACAGATAATTCGATAGATGCCTGCTATCAAGACTTAATATGAGACTCGATAGATAGCTTGACAGCAGCTTGATCTATTGAGATATATGATTTTTAGTTTTCTAGACTTGAAATTCGGCTCAAGCTTAAGGATTTATTTAGGGTTTCTTTTCTCACAACCCTAGACATATATAAGGTTTATTTTAAAAGCCGTCACACATGGATACAGAGACCCACGGACTTATTTTCTTTGTGTGAAGCCATTGTGTTTGTATGCCATAGAGTTTTGTAACCAAGTGTTTCTTGATTTTCATTGTTGATGAAGTGAAGAATTTTGCAGCCAACAATATCTGTTCAAGTTGTTGGAATTAGTCACGTATTGGGATCCGCGTAAAGGGTTAGTCACAAATTGAAGGTTTGTGCATTAAAGGAAAGAAGGCTACTATAAGATCAATTCCAATTGGGTATTGGAGCAAAGGTTCAACTTGAGGTTGGTATTTTGGGATAAGGTTAGGGTAGTTGGTAAGATTCCTTATACTAGTAATCGCTTGATTGTTGATTAGTGGATTCTTGAGAGTGCTGACCTTAAGATCACTTGGTGGGGTTTTGCCTTGCGAGATTTTCCCCATTTGTCAACAAATTACTGTGTCTAATTTATTTTCTGCTACACTTAGTATTTTTGGTGATTTGTTGGTGTCAAGCTATCTTAACCACCCAACATCTTTGACTAAAACAATATGGCTTTTTTGCTTCAACCATGTACCCATCAAATCTTTGTCTAAAATGTAGAATCTTGTCATCATATAGAAATATCGATGTTTTCCATATGCTCTTTAGGCTAACAATTTTGAATGTTACAATGTACACTTCTACTTCACCATCTAAATAGATATTAGGCATGAATTTTTAGACTCTGCACTAAATAGCTATAGCTTTGGATTTATTGCGGTGTAACTTATTATTAGTTTTTTTCTAATATTTTAACAAGTTTTACCAAGAATTTTGTAACTTAGATGGTTAGCATCTCAATTTCTAATAGAGACATTTATGAATTAGATCCCCCAACTATTGATCTATTAAAAAAAATTTCAATAAATTTCCTTGTAAAAAATTGTAATCTTTAGTTATTTTATAGACAAAATAGAAAGATACTAAGAGTACTGTAGGGATTTCATCACACTATATATATGTGTGTGTGTGTGTGTGCGCGCGCGCGTGTGCGTGTATGTTCATAAATTGAAATTGCATGATATAGTGGTTAATATAGATAAACATGTTTCACACCTACTAAAAAATATCCTTCAATTATTTATTTATTTATTTTTTTTATATTCTTGATTGTGTGTTACTAATTTTCCCCCATTTTTGTTGGACATTGCTCCAATTGTTGCATGATATAGTGTTTCAATTGTTTCTCACATAAAAAGAAACTGTTTCTCATAAAAATCTTAGAAAAATGATATTAAAATTTCATTATGCTATAACAAAATAAATATATTTATTCTATTACACACACACACACACACACACACACATTACATGTGACTAAAAGGAGTTGAGAAATTTAAAGGATTAAGATTAGTTTTAGTGAATTCACAAATATTTAATTTTTTATGACTTTTGTGTCAATTGTTGTCAAAGCAACTAAACATGAGTAAGATTGTCATATACTAAATTTATTATTATTATTCCAACTAAAAATTATCTCTTATATAAGGTTTATAAAAATAATCGTATAAATTCATTTAATATAAATAATTAATGCATTACTATAGATAACTAACATATGCATTTACTTTATTGGCTAATTTAATGAACTAATACTTTAATATAAATGCAAAATTTGTTAATTTAGAAGACTAAATAAAGAGAACTTCAAGAAATGCGTCACATGGCACAACCCCACACTCTCCAACAAGAGATTTCTGCTTTTAATAGCCAAATTTCAACTTGGATGGTTTAAAATTTGAAAGTTTTGAGAGTATAGTGATGAATTTATTCTTTTTCCACGAATGCTTTGGTATGAAATTATCATTTCTGGTATTGATTGATTGGATTAAGTCTCACAAATGAATGTCTTCATCTCCTCCACTAAAACCTCTATGGGCTTATCTCAAACTTGAATATGTGCAGAAGAATGAACTTAGTCATCATATTTGCTAGATTATCTACAATTCCAATCTTCTAAAGAAGAATATCTTTCATATCAATAATTTCATGAACAAAGTGGAAGCCAGATCAACGTGCTTGGTCAGATATTGATGGACTTAGTTATTTACCAGATGAATGACTTTTTTTTTTTTTTTTGGGGAGAAAATACACAAAGGTGCTCCCAACGAATTCCCAAGACTTCAATAAATTCACTTAGCCAAATAGCCTTAATGGTTCACAATGCAACCCTAGATAGTAGTGTCACTGGCAGATGTAAGCAAAAAGCTCAGAGTTTTAGCCACCTATTATGATTGATGCATTATAAAAGTGGTGTCAATAGTGGTTAAGATCATAATAAACTAGGTTAGCAAATTGTGGAAAAATTGTGTCCATTTCATTGATCTTGCTATAGCTCTATGGGATCGGGGCATAGTAGATAGTTTGGATAGCATTGGATCATTGCTCCACTATTTCTAGGCCTTGTCCAAAGGTCAGTTTGGGTTGGGTTTGTGCCTAACCTGGAATCGACGCAACCACTTTTGGTGACAAGAAGTTTGACTTGTTGTCGACCACCGGAAACCACAGTTTAGTTTGGTTTTGTTGCAGGTGGACATCGTCGATTTCAATTAGAACCGATGGAGCAGCAATGGCGGTGAGAATTGTCCAGATCTTAATGAGATCTCATCGAGATTTGGCCGAGTCTCAACGGATCTCATCGAGATTTGGTCGGATCTCATCGAGAACTGGCTAGATCTTGACAGATATTGTTGAGACTTGGCTGGATCTCAAAGGATGTTGTCAAGATTTCACTGGATCTTGCTGAAACTACGTTTGAGAGAGGTGGAGGTTGGTCGGTTCGGTTGGATTTGTTTTTTCATGCGAAGACCCGCCAACTAACCTGCCGGTTACAGATTCTGAACTTGGAAATCAGCCGCCAATTGTCGCTAGTGTCAAGTTGGGTGGTTTGCGGTCTGGGTTGGGGCGGTTTGCATGGGTGGGTTGAGTGATGGGTCAAGATGGACAGCCTTAGCTAATTCCACGAGACCAAGACCCACTAGACTGTTAGGACAGCATTGGATCATTGCTACATTGAGGTTCCAGTAATGTATGATTCACTTTCTTACTTTCAAAAGTATTAAGCAAAGAATTATGCTAATACTTTCAAAAGTAACACAACACAATTCTCTGCTTGATACTTTAAAATTTTCTATTTTGAGAAGGAAATGCTTTTAATTCCAAAAGTAACACAACATAATTCTTTGTTCAATACTTTGAAATACTTTTTTTTTTTTTTTTTTTTTTTTTTTTTTTTTTTTTTTTTTTTTTTTTTTTTGAGAAGGTAATGCTTTTAATAAACATAATTCTTTGCTTAATACTTTTAAAAGTAAGAAAGTAAATTAGTGGAATCAATGCTGTCCAAATCTCCAGTGGGTTATGGTCCCATGGAACTATATATTCGCCAATGAGGGAGTCCTTGTAGCCACACTTATTAACTCTCTTTTTTATACATCACAAAACAAAAATCCCTTCTCTTTTTCTATTGAGATCTCATTGTGTGTCTCTCATGGATGACGAGTCTCGCAAGTTTACGGAGCTCTATAGAAGCCTTATGAAGGGGGACAAGTCCAAAGTAATGGAAAAATATGCAGAGTTGAGACAGTCTAGTGGTGAGGCCTTATCGATTTACGGCGATACAATTCTCCACATGGCAATCTACATGGGACAAGAGAGTATCGCCCGAGAAATCCTGATGAGACATAATCCACCACTGACTAAGCAAAATGCACTAGGGGATACCATTCTCCATGAGGCTGCGGCAGCCAATATGACAAGCCTTGCCAAGGATTTGTTAATATTAGCTCCAAATTTGCTGTCAATACAAAATAAAAATGAGGAAACACCTCTCTTCAGAGCTGCCCACTTTGGCCACACTGAAATGTTCGAGCTCCTAGCTGAGTTGGTGCGTAAAAAAGGCGAGGCTGATTGGCTCCATTGGACAAACAAGGTTGGATCTACCATTCTTCACATGGCAATTCTTTCTGAGTTCTTTGGTGAGTTTTTTTTTTTTTTTTTTGGGACCACTGATAAGTACGTACCAACTTATACTATAAGTTTTAAGTTATTAAAAAAATACTAATGAATTTAATCATTTATTCATATTTAGTACTCCCATTCCATTCACGTGGTTATCTATATCTTTGAATATTTATTCAATGGCTCCATTCATTTGACTTGATTAATCATAGTTTTATGGTTAATCATATTTTTAACATTTTTAATAAGAGGTAGAGAGAGCGGAGACATAGTTTAAATTGAAGATCATTTTCTTAGCTATCATGATAAATTATCATTTGTTTTAAAAATTTAAACAGTGATGAGATGATGAATCCAATTACTTAACCATTACATATACTATCAATGCGTCTTCCTACTATTGTGATGAATCAATAGTCTTGTGTATGGTCTTTTCTTATATGCTGAACAAATACTTTCTCCTTGTTTGAAATACAAACACAGACCTCGCACTGAAAATAGCCATGAAATATCCAGACTTAGTTAGTAAAGAAGATGGAGATCGGATGAAAGGACTTCAGCTCCTCTCATACAATTCATCAGCATTCAAAAGTGGAAGGAAATATGGATTACTCAAGAGATTCATCTATTACTGTATGATTCTTCCCCAACTCTAATAAGCTTATTTCTCTTTTTTGTGCTCGTAGTCGGATTTAATTACGTGAGTTTTGGGTCCCAAGTGGGGAAATTGTGCAGAGAGTGAGAGACGATGTATTAAGAAATATTTATCTAAAAAAATTGAATCTTCTATTATTTTTTGGAATGTTCCAAAATACTGCCAGTTTTGATAAATCAATATTATATATATTGTTAGTAAGTTTGTTAGTAATTTTCTTAACTTACCCTTTAATTTATTTGAGAAGTCAAGAATCTTACAAAAGTATCGATGTCTAGTTAGTTCAATTAGTAAAAGTTTTTATTTTCAACCTAATGATCAAGAGCAATCATTTTACTATGTGGTTCAAATCTTGCTTATACCAAAAATTAATTAGTGTTTTAAGCTTTTAGCCTAATGATTAAAAACAATTATTATGGAACATTCCTTTAATTTTATTTAAAATGGTCAACTATTTTCGTCTCTTCTTTATAAGGAATTACTAGATTAGTTGGTCATTAGCAAAACAAACCTACCCAGAGAGAGAGAGAGAGAGAGAGAGAGAGAGAGAGAGAGAGAGAGAGAGAGAGAGAGAGAGAGAGAGAGAGAGAGAGAGAGAGAGAGAGAGAGAGAGAGAGAGAGAGAGAGAGTAAGTTTTGCATGAATTGAATTTTAAACTGAATTAAGTGGAGCTACACATGTGAGATTTTGCCACCAAAGTAAGGTAACATCTTTGTTAAGATCTTAGAATTTATTCTTCTAATTTTTTTATAAAAAAAATTATTAATAAGAAAATAAAATTTTCATCCTAGTTTAATTTTGACTAATTCTTGGAAACTTTTTGGTGTCGTGTCTATTATCCAGGCATCCCTAGTGAAGACATTGTGGTAAAAGAAGATAGTCCTCGACGAAAAGGCCCCGAGTTGCCTCCCATGCACATCATTTGTCTGCACTTCTACTTCACGGTAGTACATGCACTAACTTCAGGTACACAAAAGCTATAACTATTGTGCAAAAAATATATAAGAATAGTAATTTATAAAATTAAGCTATGTTAGTCGCACCATATTTTTCCATCAACTATTTGATGATAAGACTATTTTTCCATCAACTATTGGAGGCCGTTTTATTTTAGTTAGAAGAACAAAATATTTTGATAACATTTAATACCAGTGTATCATTTCGGGATTATTGCTATTTGTATATATTTATATGTTTATAAAAATATAATTTAAAATCTAAGTTTTTTAGAAGCCCAAATATTAGGCTAAATACATTAACCCAGTGTATTAGTTCAAATGACATGATTGACAATATATTTTATTGTACTAGGCAAAACACTCGAAACATCTTTGGTACAGCTGATACAGATGGGTAGAACTTGATATTTAATCAAGTATGTTTCAGAAGAGCACCATACCAATTTAATGGCCTACATAGTATATATTTTCGATACAGACAATATCAGAATGATATTTACTACCTTGATCACACACACGCACACACTGTACTAAAAACTTATTTCGGTTTGATCAGGAAAATGAAAAATTAATGCCCCATTTTGGATTTATTTTTATTTGTGTTGTCCCCAAAAAAAGAAAAAAGAAAAAGAAAAACAACTAATCACATTGGGAGGTTTTTATAATCTATTATATATATTGTTTATATCAACTTAGTATAAGCTTAACGTAGGATTCAAAAAAAAAAAAAAATATATATATATATATATATATTTACACCTAGGGCTATAAATGGGTTGATCCAAACAGAATATTAAAATTATAAGATTGTTTATTTATTTATATTTTGAACACAGCAAGCTCAAACTCAACAGCAAACTAGATTATATATTTAAGTTTGGTTAATTTTCTTACAAAATAATTTCAAGTTTGTTCACAAGTTACTTGAGTGAATTAGATAGAGTGATTTTTGTTTATAAACATATAAAAAATAGATTCACCAACTTTGTATTGTTAAAATTATATACAATCTTTTCTATTTACATTATCAATAAGTTTTAAATAATAATTTGAAATCTTATAAACTTACACAATTCAATCTTAAGTTTATATAAATATATTTTTATAAATGTATACATATAAACATATAATATTATATATAATCAAATCAGGCCTCATACTTCTGAACATGTTCATGAATGCATTATTATATTTGAGCCAAGATTATTTATTATTCGAGTCTTAAGTTAAGCTTGAACTTAGCTTATTTGGCTAAATAAACCAAAAAAAAAAAAAATTTCTTGAACCAAGTTTCATTTACAATCCTATATACAACACCCCCTTTTACAATGAAATCCCAAAAATTTGGATATCACACTATTACTTTTGTTACCACCTGACATGCATTCGAAACTTCAACTATTGTTCATTTTCATTTTGAAAACTTTTTAAGGGTGCAGCAGAAACCAAAACTCTTGGAATATATATATATATATATATGGGTTTAAACAATAAGGAAATAGCCTTCCAATCCTCCCCACCCTTTTAAATTTCATCCTCGTTCCGCAAGGTAGCTGCCCTGCCCCTAAACCTCACCCCTTGTTATAATTAGTCCTGTCCCACCCTAAACTTGTTACAATTTTTTATTTATTATTTATTTTTTATATATTTTAGAAAACCCGTTACAACAACAAACTTGTTACAATAATATAAATCACACTTGAAATTAAAATTAAATTGATCACATCAAATCAAACTAGTTTTTATCAAAGACTCAATAATATAATCTAAAATATTTAATAAGAAAATATCACAATAAAAATAAAAAATTTTATATCCAAGCATTTAAATACTTAGTAATAAAACAAACCCTAGGGTATTTTGTGAAATATTAATAATACATAGTTATTTTTGTAAATATATGCAGGGCGATGTAGCCTAAACTTATCCCTACCCTGCTCGAAATTCACATGGGATAGGGCTAGTCAAGGCGAGTTGGAGGGGGGAGAAGTAAAATTGCCATCCCTAGTTAATAATTGGAGAGACACTAGAATCTAACCCTCTTAGTGTAATTATTTAGTATTTCAAGAGCAAAGTAAATATATGCTTCTCTTTCATATAATAGTGAGTAATACTAATTAAATTTATGGTAAAACTTACTATTTATATAAAGTGGGGTGGGGGTGGGGGTGGGGATGGGGGGAGGTTCGATCATCAAATTCGGTTTATTTCTTCGAGTTCAGAATTATAATGTCAAGCAATGTGTACAAAGACTTTGTCCCATCATCAATAATTTTAAACTGTTATTACTGCTCTTTGCCCATACACATCACACAGTTAAATCCATTATACTAATTATTAATAAATATTAACACAAGGTCTAAATTGTTATAGATTCATGTCTCGGAGCTTATTTGTGCAAATTGACAGTTTAAGAGCCAAGTTACATTTTCTAAGTGCTACTTGTAAAAGAATCCTCAATTTAAATTTAAAATACAAACTTAATTAAACCAAGAATTTTTTGTAGCACCTACTAGAACTGCACTAATTTAGGTATGATACATTTCTTAGCTCAGTTTTTTTGAAACCATAATAATGTGGCATTTTCTCCTATTACATAACAGCTAGTTTCGCTATTTAAATTTATGTTAGAATTTACTATTTATGTAAGGAGGAAGGAATACCACTTTACAAGACTAAGTACTTAATAATTTTTTGTTAGGTATGATCTAGTGTATTCACCTTGACCAATGCTTGTCATTCTTGCAAACTTAATATATATTGAAAGCTTACAAAACTTACGTGATAATGAAAGTAATTGGTCATATGCGCCAATAGTTTGGTAGTTCAATAACAAAGGTGCTCCACTTTGAGACATTGAAGGAATAAATAATCTCATACAATGTTTGATTTATGTGTATCAACCTTATACATATCTTTATTTATTAATTTTTTGCAGCGTGTTCGGAAGATAATACCCTCCCATTACGAGATGCACCGTTGCCAGATTAAGCAAAAGACCGCTCAAACCCATCAATTTGATCTAGAAGCTCAAGCTGCTGAAATCCATCATGTCGCTCAACCCACTGAAGCCTCTCAAAATATTCCTCCAATCCATGAAATCTCTGAATTATCGCCACTAATCCCTCAAACTGCTCAAGATAAACAATTTCAAGAAATGCATGCAAGAATTTTGAAGGAAGTACAAGAATTACTGAAACGGACCTCTCAAATCACTGAAGCCTCTCAAACTGCTCAAACCGCTCAAGAGTTATTCGAACAAACCCATGCAGCACTTCTAAAGGAGGCACAAGAATGGCTAAAGCGAACCTCTGAGGCTTGCTCTGCTGTTGCTGTTCTCATTGCCACTGTTGCCTTTGCAGCTGCTTACACTGTCCCTGGAGGCTCCAATCAGGACACTGGGGTTCCCATTCTACTACACGATCCTTTCTTCTTGGTTTTCACTGTCATGGACGTTCTCTCTCTCGCAAGCTCTTTGACTTCTGTNCACACATTCATTGTTCTAAACGAAATGAAAGTAGTTGATTCATTTTATTGTTGTCAAGATTTAAAATTTCCACTATCATGCATTTTTTAGTGTGTGTATATATATATTCATCTAACTAAAGTTTGATAAGGGGTTTATTTGGCAGTGGTAAGGAAGATAAACATATCAATTTGGAAATTTCTTTGTCAAGGTACAATCCTCTCTCTCTCTCTCTCTCTCTCATATTTGGGGAAAAATCATCTCCATTTGCTTTAAAATGAAGAGAATAATTGTTAAAATAATAATATTAATAATTAATTTAAGAGTTTTTTTATTTTATTTTTATGATAAGATTTACTGTTCCATGAATTTAAAATATAGAGCCTATTTTGTGGTGAGATTTACTTTGGCATGATGAATTTAGAGGAGTAGGTTCTGTTAAATCATGGTTCTCAAAAAAAAAAAAAAAAAAAAAAAATCTGTTACATCTATAAAATTTAATTCCACTCCATAAAATATGATAATTTATTTATTTATTAAATATAGATATGATATAATTTTAATTTTTAAGAGAGTTTGTTTTACGATGATTGCTCTTTTTTCATTAAGGTAATAAATTATTTAGTTTTTTATGTAGACCAGATTTGAACTTTGGATATTTTATTTGGTACCAAAATAATAAAGCGAACCTCTGAGGCTTGCTCTGCTGTTGCTGTTCTCATTGCCACTGTTGCCTTTGCAGCTGCTTACACTGTCCCTGGAGGCTCCAATCAGGACACTGGGGTTCCCATTCTACTACACGATCCTTTCTTCTTGGTTTTCACTGTCATGGACGTTCTCTCTCTCGCAAGCTCTTTGACTTCTGTAGTCATGTTCCTTTCTATCCTCACTTCACCATTTGAGCTCGAAGATTTTCGTCACTCTCTTCCTCAGAAACTTACACTCGGCTTCACCTTCCTATTCTTCTCAGTGGCGGTGACCATGCTTGCTTTTGCGGCAACAATTATACTCATCATTCATTTGAAGAAACGGTGGACTACTACGCTCATTTATACCGCAGCATTTCTTCCAGTCTCTGTTTTCGCATTGTTGCAGTTCCCTTTGTATATTGCGTTTATGAGTACAGTGAGGTTCTCTTGGAAAGTGATTAGGAGCGTTCTTCCTACCTGTTTCCTCCCAAGTCGATTTAAGAACACTAGTACGGGCTCTATTTACAAGACCCTCTGAATAGGGGCGGAGCTACACTTATATAAGTTTATAAAGAATTTAATTTCATTAAACAGGTTAACATTAAAAACGACAATTTCCTTGCTTTTGGGGCAACAATGTATTGTTATTGTTTATATCGTTAAACATGATAATATTAAAAATGATCATAAATATAATTTATTGCAACAATATTTTTTGTTGCAATAAATTATATCATATCTTATCGCAACAAATCAATTTGTTGCAATAAAGTATTGCATTGAAATTGTTTGTTACGATAACTTATTTATTGCAATGAAATGCTATTGCAACAAAATTTTTGTCTCAATAATTTATTGCGACAGACTTTATTGCAACATAATTTTTTTTTCTTTTTTTCTTTTTTTTTTTGGCAATGGAGCTTTTTTCTTGTAGTAATGGCCATCCCAATTTTTTTTTTAAAAAAACTTCCTAATGTATATATATTTAACAATTCTTTTTAAATAATAGACCTTAAAATTAATAGTTGGCCCCTCCAAAAATAAGAGCTGTCCCTGCAAAAAATGAATAGAAAAACTAATTGTTGGGTTTCAAAAAATAGTTGTTAATAATAACAAACTATCCACCTTGTAACCAATAACAATACTAGTTCTTTTTAGTTTTTTCCCCTCTTAATTGGTAAGTTTTGGTTGATGAGTTCAAAAAGTAAGTTTTTAATAAAAGAAAATTTCTTTTGGAGTTATTTTATTTTATTTGGGAGTAAGCCTTTTATTGTTGTTGTTAAGTTTCAAATTGTTTGTCAATACATGATTTAGTGTGCGTTTGGCATTGACTTAAAAAACCAACTTTTTTTACTATTCAGCTTATTTTTGCTACTATTCGTTAGTCTCATTGTACTTTTTGGTACTATTTATGGATTCCAATGTACTATTTCAGCTACATTTTAGTTTTATCTACAGTACTTTCAGCAAAAAGTTTTCAGTTTTGGCTAAATAAACTGTTTTCAAACAGATACTAATTAGTCACAAAATGTTAAATGAAAATAACTATATTGAGGATATTTAATGTTAGGGAGTGACTGTACTTAAAAATATATTTTCTATATGATTAGAAATTATCATCTTTATAAAATTTAACAAGTATACACAAATTGTCTACTTTATTTATTTATTTATTTTTAATTTTTTGAGAAGAACACAAATTGCCTACTTTGCGATCAATATGAATAAAAATGACAAAAGCCCATGAGATGTAGAAAAACATTTACATCTTAAGGTTATGTTTGGTTGCACCTAGGGAAAAGGAAGAGAAAAGAAAATACCAAGGGAAAGGAAAGAAAAAGGAAAGGAAAAAGAAAATATCCTCCTCTATGTGTGTTTGGATGTAAGAGGGAAAAGAAAGGAAACAAAATCTTTCATTTGTTTTGGTTTCAAAGATAATGGAAAGGAAAATAATTGTTTTTTACTTCTATGCCCTTAAATATATGATTTAAAAAAAGAATAGAAGGTCATATTGGTAATTTATTAATAAAAAGTTCTAATAATTCCAAAATTCTTCTTTCTTTCCCTCTCTTTCCACCCAATTTCGGATGATAGCAAAATGGTGGGCCCTATGAAAATTTAATCACTCCAAATCAACCCAATTTTCTCTTCTCTCATCTAACCAAATAAGAAAAATGGCTTCCCTTCCCTCATTCTCTTTTCCTTTCTCTCACCTTTCCCCAATCCAAACATAGTGTAATGGATCTCTAAGATTTACAAGGTAAATTGCTATTGTCCATGAATGGAGACTTCTAAAACTTCTTCGTACTGTTCAGGTGTCTACTTGGATAACTTCTTGCCTTATCGGGATCTTTGTTCCTTGTTTTTCATTATGAAGGGAGATTTCTAGGGCTTCTTTTTACTGTTCAGGTTTGTCCTTTTGCATTAAAAGTGGTGGTGCTAGGCAGGTGACCTTTATTAATGTAAAGGTTACAGTGGAATCATCAGGTAGAAAGCTTCCTTGGAGAAATTTGCCTTCTCTGGGATTCTACCTTGGTAGCTCGGATAGGCTTCGGATGTGACCTTGGTATTTGGGCTTTGGAGAGCGTTACGCTTGATCAATAGTCCGAGGCTTGATATTTGTGGCACGACTTATTGTCAAAATGGGCCAGTCAACACTGGGTTTGTTTCCACTCTTTGGGTTGATGTTAAATGGGCCCAATATCCATCTTACTACACTTAATTATCCATCCCACTATATATGTGTGTGTGTGTGTGTGTGTGTGTGTACACACGTATGCACACATACACAGAGAGACTAGTCACTAACCAATGCGATGCATGAGAATAGCTACTAGATGACTTTCAGACTTTCAAGGAAAAAAATGCCATTATTTTTTAGTTGGAGTAGTAAGAAAAAATGCATTAAATTAAAAAAAAATGATATTGAAAGAAATAGCACAAAGTTTTATTAGTTAGGCAGAAGAAAACAATGTTGTTTTATTTATTTCTTTTTTAGGGGAAGGAATAAGAGACAAAATATTGTGTCTCTAGTTTAATTTGTGTTATATATATAGGTATATATAAGATATGTTGTAATATATATACCAAAAGTTGCCTATTGAAAGATCATAATTCTTTAAATTAGATATACCAAAAGGTGCATATTGAAATGTTATAACCTTTTGTAAGGAGCTGATTTGTGGCTCAATCCAGGATGAGTGGACTTAGGCTCAAAAAGCCCAAAACAATGAATTTGTAGAGAGTGGGTCAAAGAAATAGGTCCTAATGAATTGGACAATGGCTAATATGGAATTGGATGGTAATCATGCACAAATAAGAAATACTGATATGAATGAGCTTCTTGTCCGAGGAGGCAAGTGTTCATATAAATCCACTTAACAGAGTACAAGTGCGATTTTTATTGTTACAGTCTCCTTTCTTTGTTCCCTCTATCATGGAGGGTTTCCTTCCAGTTTTATATTCCCATCCCCCTACTTTCATCCTTCCATGTGTAGATTTGGATTGATAGTATTGATACTTGTCCCATTAGCCCATCCCTAAAGTCTTTGGGAGTAACTGTAAGGTTAAAAAGCACTGCTCAGTCAGAGCATTTAATGCAATGTTAGCAGCTTTTTCTTAGATATTTCATAACTCTCCTTTATCCTTTTCCTTTTTGATACCTATCCTCTATAGTGGAATGGTTCGGAGCGTTGCTCTTAATGGCAGACCACACCCTCTGACCTCGGCCTTGCCCAGCCGAGGAGGGATTCTTCCTCGAGGCACCCCCCTGGGTGGCTTTAATAGGATTTTTCTCTTCACTTACTAATGAAGATCCTTATGAAAGTGTTTTACCCGTCCTCGAATTGTTTGGCGTCCTCGAGTTCGGCCCTTGGCCCAATATATATGTAGATATGGGCTCTTGAGTCTTTCCTCCCTACAATAGCCCCTCGAGATTCTTCTTTCTGATTCCTCAAGAAGAAAGGAGGATTTCGATATGATGATAGTTCCTTTGTGCCCATTTTTCATCACCTTTGACTGTATAGGTGTCTTTTTTACTGCCTAAAACATGCTCCTGACGCTTCGGTACACCAGGCATGCCTTTATAAATTCTAGCGACTCCATGTTCCCTATGTTCTACGATGTGATGCGGATCTAGCGGCTGAAGATTTTGTTGGAAATTGGGCAGGATTTTTCCCACTTGTAACTCTCTCTTTGGATTTCGAGCGAGATAATTCCCAATGGACTTCGCTTGTTATATAAGGCACCTCGGGGGAATCATTATTCTTTACTTTGCAAATCCTCTGGTTCTCTAGAAACTTCAAATTCTCAAACCTTCGGGGCTTCCAAAAGGATCTAACCAAGATGGTGATCAAGGTCTAGGGGATGAGGTGGCCAAGGATAAAGGCAAGGGCAAGGAAACCAAGGATGTCGCCAAGGCCCAGGAGGATACAGTCAAGGTGAAGGAAGCGGAGGCCAAATATGCTCCTGTTTTTCAGTCGAGCAAGAAAGAAGACTCTCCTTCTACAGCCAATGCCCAAGGCAAGTGCAAATCGCATCAGATTTTTGGTGCGACAAAGTTTAGGTTCCACCTGGCAACATGTATCATGCGTGCACAAATGTAAAAACAAACCAAGATTGATCAAGCAAATTAACAAGAATAAGGGCAGATAGGTTTCCTATTTTTCAACCTTGATAGCAAAACATCTTGCAACTAGGAGAAAAAGGATAGACAGGTCAGCCATTTTTCAGCCTTGATAGCAGAACATCTTGCAGCTAGGAGAAAAAGGATCTCAACGAGTGATTTTCTCTTTTTCTTCATCACCCTGGTCTTCCCCTTCTGTGGTGGAAGTTTGCTATTACGTATAATGTACCTTTCCTTTATTTAATAAAAAGGGCTGCAATTTTTTTTTTTTTTTTTACTTTATGAATATTTTTTTTTTTTTTTTTTTTTTTGCAATGGAGCTTTTTTCTTGTAGTAATGGCCATCCCAATTTTTTTTTTTAAAAAAATTCCTAATGTATATATATTTTACAATTCTTTTTAAATAATAGACCTTAAAATTAATAGTTGGCCCCTCCAAAAATAAGAGCTGTCCCTGCAAAAAATGAATAGAAAAACTAATTGTTGGGTTTCAAAAAATAGTTGTTAATAATAACAAACTATCCACCTTGTAACCAATAACAATACTAGTTCTTTTTAGTTTTTTCCCCTCTTAATTGGTAAGTTTTGGTTGATGAGTTCAAAAAGTAAGTTTTTAATAAAAGAAAATTTCTTTTGGAGTTATTTTATTTTATTTGGGAGTAAGCCTTTTATTGTTGTTGTTAAGTTTCAAATTGTTTGTCAATACATGATTTAGTGTGCGTTTGGCATTGACTTAAAAAACCAACTTTTTTTACTATTCAACTTATTTTTGCTACTATTCGTGAGTCTCATTGTACTTTTTGGTACTATTTATAGATTCCAATGTACTATTTCAACTACATTTTAGTTTTATATACAGTACTTTCAGCAAAAAGTTTTCAGTTTCGGCTAAATAAACTGTTTCCAAACAGATACTAATTAGTCACAAAATGTTAAATGAAAATAACTACATTAAGGATATTTAATGTTAGGGAGTGACTGTACTTAAAAATATATTTTCTATATGATTAGAAATTATCATCTTTATAAAATTTAACAAGTATACACAAATTGTCTACTTTATTTATTTATTTATTTTTAATTTTTTGAGAAGAACACAAATTGCCTACTTTGCGATCAATATGAATAAAAATGACAAAAGCCCATGAGATGTAGAAAAACATTTACATCTTAAGGTTATGTTTGGTTGCACCTAGGGAAAAGGAAGAGAAAAGAAAATACCAAGGGAAAGGAAAGAAAAAGGAAAGGAAAAAGAAAATATCCTCCTCTATGTGTGTTTGGATGTAAGAGGGAAAAGAAAGGAAACAAAATCTTTCATTTGTTTTGGTTTCAAAGAAAATGGAAAGGAAAATAATTGTTTTTTAATTCTATGCCCTTAAATATATGATTTAAAAAAAGAATAGAAGGTCATATTGGTAATTTATTAATAAAAAGTTCTAATAATTCCAAAATTCCTCTTTCTTTTCCTCTCTTTCCACCCAATTTCGGATGGTAGCAAAATGGTGGGCCCTATGAAAATTTAATCACTCCAAATCAACCCAATTTTCTCTTCTCTCATCTAACCAAATAAGAAAAATGGCTTCCCTTCCCTCATTCTCTTTTCCTTTCTCTCACCTTTCCCCAATCCAAACATGGCGTAATGGATCTCTAAGATTTACAAGGTAAATTGCTATTGTTATTCACCATGAATGGAGACTTCTAAAACTTCTTCTTATTGTTCAGGCGTCTACTTGGATAACTTCTTGTCTTATCGGGATCTTTGTTCCTTGTTTTTCATTATGAAGGGAGATTTCTAGGGCTTCTTTTTACTGTTCAGGCTTGTCATTCTGCATTAAATGTGGTGGTGCTAGGCAGGTGACCTTTATTAATGTGGAGGTTACAGTGGAATCATCAGGTAGAAAGCTTCCTTGGAGAAATTTGCCTTCTCTGGGATTCTACCTTGGTAGCTTGGATAGGCTTCGGATGTGACCTTGGTATTTGGGCTTGGGAGAGCGTTACGCTTGATCAATAGTCTGAGGCTTGATATTTGTGGGACGACTTATTGTCAAAATGGGCCAATCAACACTGGGTTTGTTTCCACTCTTTGGGTTGATGTTAAATGGGCCCAATATCTGTCTTACTACACTTAATTACCCATCCCACTATATATATGTGTGTGTGTGTGTGTGTGTGTGTGTACGAGTGTGTGTGTATATATACACACACACATATGCACACACACTTACACAGAGACTAGTCACTAACCAATGCGATGCACGAGAATAGCTACTAGATGAGTTTCAGACTTTCAGGGAAAAAAATGCCATTATTTTTTAGTTGGAGTAGTAAGAAAAAATGCATTAAATTAAAAAAAAAAAATGATATTGAAAGAAATAGCACAAAGTTTTATTAGTTAGGCAGAAGAAAACAATGTTGTTTTATTTATTAGTTTTTCAGGGGAAGGAATAAGAGACAAAATATTGTGTCTCTAGTTTAATTTGTGTTATATATATAGGTATATATAAGATATGTTGTAATATATATACCAAAAGGTGCCTATTAAAAGGTCATAATTCTTTAAATTAGATATACCAAAAGGTGCATATTGAAATGTTATAACCTTTTGTAAGGACCTAATTTGTGGCTCAGTCCAGGATGAGTGGACTTAGGCTCAAAAAGCCCAAAACAATGAATTTGTAGAGAGTAGGTCAAAGAAATAGGCCCTAATGAATTGGACAATGGCTAATATGGAATTGGATGACAATCATGCACAAATAAGAAACACTGATATGAATGAACTTCTTGTCCGAGGAGGCAAGTGTTCATATAAATCCACTTAACAGAGTACAAGTGCGATTTTTATTGTTACAGTCTCCTTTCTTTGTTCCCCCCCCTATCATGGAGGGTTTCCCTCCAGTTTTATATTCCTATCCCCCTACTTTCATCCTTCCATGTGTAGATTTGGATTGATAGTATTGATACTTGTCCCATTAGCCCATCCCTAAAGTCTTTAGGAGTAGCTGTAAGGTTAAAAAGCACTGCTCAGCCAGCTGCAGAGCATTTAATGCGATGTTAGCAGCTTTTTCTTAGATATTTCATAGCTCTCCTTTATCCTTTTCCTTTTTGATACCTATCCTCTATAGTGGAATGGTTCGGAGCATTGCTCTTAATGGCAGACCATACCCTCTGACCTCGGCCTTGCCCAACCGAGGAGGGATTTACCTCGAGGCACCCCCCTAGGTGGCTTTAATAGGATTTTTCTCTTCACTTACTAATGCAGATCCTTATGAAAGTGTTTTACCCGTCCACAAATTGTTTGGCGCCCTCGGGTTGGGCCCTTGGCCCAATATATACGTAGATATGGGCTCTTGGGCCTTTCCCCCCTACAATAGCCCCTCGAGATTTTTCTTTCTGATTCCTCAAGAAGAAAGGAGGATTTCGATATGATGATAGTTCCTTTGTGCCCATTTTTCATCACCTCTGACTGTATAGGTGTCTTTTTGATTTCCCAAAACATGCTCTTGACGCTTTGGTACACCAGGCACGCCTTCATAAATTTTTGCAGCTCCATGTTCCCTATGTTCTATGACGTGATGTGGATCTAGCGGCTGAAGATTTTTTTGGAAATTGAGCGGGATTTTTCCCACTTGTAACTCTCTCTTTGGATTTCGAGCGAGATAACTCCCAGTGGACTTCGCTTTCTATATAAGGCACCTCGGGGGAATCATTATTCTTCACTTTGCAAATCCTCTAGTTCTCCAGAAACTTTAAATTCTCAAACCTTCGGGGCTTCCAAAAGGATCTAGCCAAGATGGTGATCAAGGTCTAGGGGATGAGGTGGCCAAGGATAAAGGCAAGGGCAAGGAAACCAAGGATGTCGCCAAGGCCTAAGAGGATGCAGTCAAGGCGAAGGAAGCGGAGGCCAAAGATGCTCTTGTTTTTAAGTCGAGCAAGAAAGAAGACTCTCCTTCTACAGCCAAGGCCCAAGGCAAGTGCGGATCGCATCAGATTTTTGGTGCGACAAAGTTTAGGTTTCACCTGGCAACATGTATCATGCATGCACAAATGTAAAAACAAACCAAGATTGATCAAGCAAATTAACAAGAACAAGGGCAGATGGGTTTCCTGTTTTCAGCCTTGATAGCAGAACATCTTGCAGCTAGGAGAAAAAGGATAGACAAGTCTCCCATTTTTCAGCCTTGATAGCAGAACATCTTGCAGCTAGGAGAAAGACGATCTCAACGAGTGATTTTCTCTTTTTCTTCATCACCCTGGTCTTCCCCTTCTGTGATGGAAGTTTGCTATTACGTATAATGTACCTTTCCTTTATTTAATAAAAAGGGTTGCATTTTTTTTTTTTTTTTACTTTATGAATCTTTCCTTCCTTTGCAATAAATATTTCATGGATGTTGGTGCTGTAATTTTTCCCTCCAACGGGACTTTAAACTGATGTTGTTGATAGTAACGAAACATTGTCACCCTAACTCTATCAACGCCAATAGTAATGCATTGCTGCTAACTTAGATAAATTAACTATGCAAAAATAATAAGGAAAATGATCATGTGCATATACTGCAAACTATGCAACCAATGAAGAATAATGAACCCAAAGCAAGTGATCCGAGGAGATGGATATAATTTGGGACATGTTTTAATACTTAGCAAAAATAAATAGAAAATGTCAAATCATCCAAGGCACGCGGTCCGGGGAGCTGTATATAGCTTAGATTCAGTTTAAGCAATTATAAAAGATGTCATAGTGTTTTAACTTCCCCTTAGCATCTGGTCTAAGGACTTCTAGGGTTCTGTTTTAACCTTTTATAAAGATATTAATTTGTGTTAATTTCTCCATAGCATTTGGTCCGAGGATTTCAGGCATGACTTAGGTTCTGTTTGAACACTTATAAAGATGTCACAGTGTTAATTTCCCCCAAGCATCTGGTCCGAGGACTTGAGGCATGACTTGGGTTTTGTTTGAATACTTATAACAATATTAATTTGTGTTAATTTCCCTATAGCATCTGGTTTGAGGACTCTAGGCATGACTATGGTTCTGTTTGAACACTTATAAAGATGTCATAGTGTTAATTTCCCCCAAGCAACTAGTCCGAGGACTTCAGGCATGACTTGGGTTCTGTTTCAACACTTTATAAAAATATTAATTTGTGTTAATTTCTTCATAGCATCTGGTCTGAGGACTCTAGGCATGACTATGGTTCTGTTTGAACACTTATAAAGATGTCACAGTATAAATTTTTCCTAAACATCTGGTCCAAGGACTTCAGACATGACTTGAGTTCTGTTTGAACACTTATAAAGATGTCATAATGTTAATTTCCCCCAAGCATCTGGTCCGAGGACTTCAGGTATGACTTAGGTTTTGTTTGAACACTTTATAAAGATGTCATAGTGTTAATTTCCCCTAAGCATCTGGTCCGAAGACTTCAGGCATGACTTGGGTTCTGTTTGAACACTTTATAAAAATGTCATAATTTTAATTTCCCCCAAGCATCTGGTCCGAGGACTTCAAGTATGACTTGGGTTCTGTTTGAACACTTGTAAAGATCTAGAGAAACCAGCACTAGCCCCACTCTGGAGCCCTTTTGATTTGCGATTTTCCATCCATGATTTGTGTCGCTACCACTTCCTCTAATGGAGATTTAGCGAACTCGGCCACCAAGTTCGCGATGAACTGGCCTTGACAAAGGTACAAGGCATGTATTTGCTTTCTTGTAAAGATATGGAGAAACTAGCACTAGCCCCATTCCGGAGCCCCTTTGATTTGCAATTTTCCATCCATGATTTATGTCACTGCCACTTCCTCTGACGGAGGTTTAGTGAACTCGCCCACCAAGTTCGTGAGGACCTGGCCTTGGTAGAGGTACAAGGCATGTACTTGATGTCAAAAGCCCCTAGAACTGTGCCCCCTCAAGCAATCCTCCCTGTGTTAATCGAAGTTGACTGCTATCAGTATGTGTAGTATGCATACTTCCTTTACGGTCACCTCTTTGCTCAAGACTGACAAAAGGATCGCCATGCTAGGATCCCAAATACTCTGCCTGGCGTGGACCTAATCCTACCATAGTTAAGTGTTAAATCCACTATTACACAAGTTCTTCCTATAGACGGCGCCAATTGTAAGGACTTGATTTGTGGCTAAGTCTAGGATGAGTGGACTTAGGCTCAAAAAGCCTAAAACAATGAATTTGTAGAGAATGGGTCAAAGAACTAGGCCCTAATGAATTGGACAACAGCTAATATGGAATTGGATGGCAATCATACACAAATAAGAAATACTGATATGGACGAACTTCTTGTCCGAGGAGGCAAGTGTTCATATAAATCCACTAAACAAAGTACAAGTGCGATTTTTATTGTTACAGTCTCCTTTCCCTGTTTCCCCCCCTATCATGGAGGGTCTCCCTCCAGTTTTATATTTTCATCCCCTTGTTTTCATCCTTCCACGTATAGATTTGGATTGATAGTATTGATACTTATCCCATCAATCCCTCCCTAAAGTCTTTGGGGGTAGCTGTAGTGCTAAAAAACATTGCTCAGTCAGCTGTAAAGCATTCAATGCGATGTTAGCTGTTTTTTCTTATATATTTCATAGCTCTCCTTTGTCCTTTTCCTTCTTGATACCTATCCTCTATAGTGGAATGGTCCGGAGCGTTGCTCTTAATGGCAGACCATACCCTCTGACCTTGGCCTCGCCCAGCTGAGGAGGGATTCTTCCTCGGGGTACCCCCCTGGGTGGCTTTAATAGGATTTTTCTCTTCACTTACTAATGCAGACCTTTATAAAAGTGTTTTACCCATCCTCGGATTGTTTGGCGTCCTCGGGTTGGGCCCTTGGCCCAATATATACATAGATATGGGCTCCTATGCCTTTCCCTCCTACACCTTTCATATTGGATATACCAAAAGGTGTCTGTTGACTGAAAATATGCTTATTGAATGAAAAATGTGTATTTTGAATGTAAATGTGCCCATTGATCGAAAATGTGCTCATTGAATGAAAAAATGCATATAGACCAAAAATATGCCTATTGAAAAATGAAAAGGCACAACTGTTCGGTATTTTTAAATATATACGTGACAAAAATTTATATAGCCATGTGATGCAATAAAGAGTAGTAAACAAAAAGTCAATTTTTTCGCTTTCATATTATATATAGGTATATATGTATGTATAATTTAATATATATATATATATATAGACAGATAGATAGATATGTATGTATGTATGTATAATTTTTATTTAAATAAATTATTCAACCTATTCATTCTATTAAAAAGCTTCTCATAATAATTGAAACTCATATCAAATTTATTCTAAATATTTGTAATTTATTATTTGAATTTTATTGTAGAGAGAAAGAGACTACTTGTGATGAGGAACTAAAAAATACAACACCAAAACGTATGAACCCAAAATAGAGTTTTAAAAATCACAATGGTTCATCAATATATAAAGTAGAGTTGCAATAGAGAGAGAGAGAGAGAGAGAGAGATAGAGAGAGAGAGAGAGAGAGAGAGAGAGAGAGAGAGAGAGAGAGAGAGAGAGAGAGAGAGAGAGAGANTTTTCAAGAGAGAATGTGAGCGAGAGAAATAAGAAATTTATTGAAAATAATAATATAAGAAGAAAAAAGGAAAATAAAAAATATAGTAATAAACACCAAATTATCTAAGTCATGTTATGTAATAAAATAACATTATATTCTTATATACTATCTTTATAATGCAAAATGATAACATCTAAGAAATCAAAGAGACTAAAAAAGATAAAAACTTAAAAATACAAAACTTAATCACATCAACTCAAAGTAGAGTTCCAAATAATACAAAATTTCAACAACCTAAAGTAGAGATCGATGCAAGTAAAATAGAATCCACCAAAAATGAGAAAAAAAAAATTTGGGAGAGAGAAAAAACTTGTTGTGTGTGTGGGAATTGTAAATCAATATATATATAAAAGCAGAGACCTCATGTGAGAGTGCATGAGGTTCTGCCAAGTGGCATTCTAATTTTGCTATTAGCCTTTTTTTTTTTAACCTTTTTTATTAAGTTTTTTTACTATTGCCCAAAAGTTCACATTAACTTATTTTACTGTTATCTCATTAATATCTCATTAATTGCTTAAGTTTACACCACATATTTCTCTATTCTTCATGTCTTTTAGCATATCTACTATTTTAGTGTTTAAAAAAATAAATAAATAAAAAAGTAAGGACTAATAGTAATAACTAATCAGATAAAACCCTAGAAAGAGATAGAGAGATACAAAAATGTTGTGGATTGTTAAATAAAATGCACTATTTCACTATATATTATCAAAAAAAAAGACCTGAGACTAACAAAACATTTGTAAAAGAGAGAGAGAGAGATGAATTTGAGGGATCACCATCTCCATTATACTAGCCTCCCACCACCATCAAGACGCCGAAACTCTGACGGGTAATTTTTTTCTTTCTTTCATTTTGTCTTTTTTAAATTAGGGGCTTAAATATGATTTAGGTTTAGGTAATTTGGTTGGATAGTTTTTGTTTTGGGTATATAGGTAGAGAGAATATTTGATGTGCAATGTAAAGTCATATTCTACCATGATTTAATTTTAAATCATCTATAAGCCTTGGAGAGAGATAGAGAGACACAAAAATGTTGTGAATTGTTAAATAAACACACTATTTCACTATATATTACCAAATAAAAAAACTTGAAACTAACAAAACATTTGAAAGAGAGAGAAAGAGGAATTTGAGGAATTTGATGCTCAATGTAAAGCCATATTCTAGTATGGTTTAATTTTAAATCATCTATAAGACACATGCATACACACTTGCCCACACCATGTCTTAATGTCGCACTATCGATGAGTGAAAAACGATAAGAGAGTTGGGCATACTTTTTCATGGTATGAAATATGTGAACATAATACAAATTAGTTGATTTTCATGGTCCTGTTACTCTTTTGCATTTATTTATGGTTTCACGATTTTTTTTCTTTTAAAAAAAAATCTTACTTTAAGAAGACTACAAATATGCAATGTAGTTACTAAAGGAAGATGCATGGATAAAGAAAAAGTGATATTAAGATAGATAGTAATGAGGAGATGAACATGTAAAAGAGAGGGAAAAAGTTAGAGAAAGTATAACAATAAGATGAGAAATTAATAAGAAAAAAAAAGTTAAAAAAAAAAGAGAGAAATGTTGAAAATAGGTAGATGATGTGGTTGTTGATGTGGCTGAACAAGAGTGTAGAAATAATAAATGCTATACTTTAACTTTTAGATATATATAGATTATTTTAGAATTAGAGATATCAAATTTCCGCCTTAAGTACTAACTATGATTGGGTGGAACTTTTATCTTGGATTGTGGAGGTAGTCGGTAAACAGTATAGGTAATCAAGTATCATTGATACTGCATCATAAACATAATTATGATGTTTATTTACTGTGTTAGAGAGTGCTTTCTCGGAGTATGAGATTGAGAAACATGGAAAACCAATGCCATAATAATTAATTAGTTGAAAAAGGATTGGATAAAGCTGAAACAGGAAAAGAAAATGCAGCATAACACTTTTCTTCTTTATGGTTATAATGCTTACCTTTATTACTCTACCAAGCGAAGTTGATACGGGTGCCTTCAAGCAATCTTTGAAACAAAGCATGGTTGCTCTCATGGCTTGAGAGAGGGAGAGAGGCACGGGAGTATGAGATTGATGAAGCGTGAAAAATGTTACAGCATTCAAACTTCAAAGCTTTGAACAAGTATATAAACCATACCAAGTTCCAAATACAACCAATGTTGGAAGAGAGTCAAAGACAATCCAATCTGACACATAATTAATTATCTTGTACCAGGTGGGATTCACTTATTGTGAGAGATATGTTAGTATGTTACATTACATATGCCCTATGTAGGAGACATAGGTAGTTAAGAAGAAAAAAAAGTGTGTTACTACTTGTAATAGAAATATAAAATAGGAAAATGTAAACCAATGCCCTTTAGAAACTAATTTTAGAAACATTTTATTGGGAAAAAATAATCTTAGATACTTAATATATAAAAGTATGAAAAAAATGAAAAAGACAATTATCTTGGGCAGAGGTGGGAGGAAAGGTGTATAAGGTTTAGTTTGGTTAGAGAGTATAAACAATATTTTTCAAATGTTAGCACATATACACCACCCCCCCCCCCCCACACACACACACAAAAAAAAAAAAACTTGTTTAGTAGGAGAGTTTAACAATTAAAGAGTGTTTAAATCATAGTTCTCAATTTAAATTCTGTACTTGAAAAATAGAAACTATTGAGTCCATACTTTCTTATAAGGAAAGCCAAGCTAATCCATTGAAAAAAGGTTGGGCATTGCCGAAAGGGGGAAAAAATTACAGCCTAGAACTGTTTTTTTTATCTTTGGTATTCGCGCAAGCAAGGTAGATACCAGTAAGTTTCTTTAAATTGTGAGTAGTGTCTATGGAACAACGCATGATTGCTTACATAGCCCGAGGGAGAGAGAGATGGAAAGGGAGGATAATTTTGAAATATTGACGAAACCTTATCAAGCAATCATGGGAAAAGATTTGGAGGCCGTGAAGAGATACTACATGGAGAATGAAAACGTGGGTCATCCTCTGACAGACACCGGGGACACTGCACTTCATTTTGCAGTGTACACCGGCAACAAGGAATTGATTAGTTTTTTACTTGATCTTGCAGTTGCACCATTTTTGTCTGATATTAGGAATGAACTTGGAAACACAGCACTTCATGAAGCGGCAGCAGCTGGGATTGTCAAAATGGCAGAACACTTACTAAGTTTTGGCGAAAGCCAACTTGACGTAAAAAACAATAGTGGTGAAACTCCTTTGTTTATAGCCGCTGCATTTGGTAAGACAGAAATGGTTAAGTTTTTGATTGTGGATGCTGGGAAAAGCAACCGATTAAGGAAAGTCACTGCACACGAAATGACTCCAAATCCATTCTTGAAATAGCTATCCTTGGCAACTACATTGGTAGACTTTTGTCTCTCTTTCATATCATATATGTTGATTAAAATCTCTGTTTTTTTTTTTTTTTTTTTTTTTTTTTTTGGGGGTTAATCTTAAAATCTCTCTCTCTCAATTACAGATACAGCTTTGGGGTTACTATATTGGGATAAATCTGCTTCTCAATATTTTATGTAACTTTTCCCATAAGATCAATATTGTTGGTATCCTAAAAAGATGATACATAATATATGGGCCTAGACACATTCAAATGGTGCTATCTAAATTATATGACCCTTTGTCATACAAATATATTGATTCCCCTAATGTATGGTAAAGGAATGCAGGTTTGTGTCTAGCCATTTTCTTGATTTGTGCTGCATAATTTAATAGTATGGAGGATGTGACTGGTTTCAAATGTTGAATAAAATAAGATGAGAAGAAAAAAGAGTAAAAATAAACTATATAGCAGTAAACATCAAATTATCCAAGTTATTCTATGTAATATAATAACATTATATTATTATATAGTACTATATGTATAACGCAGTAGGATAATATTTAATCAAATAGAGTATAAAAGATAGCAACTTAAAATACAAAACTAAATTGCATCAACCTAAAATAGAATTCTAATTAACACAAAAATTCATCAACCTAAAGGATTGATGCAATGAAAATAAAATATTAAAAAAAAAAATTCAAACAAAAAATGAAAAACAAATTGAGAGAGAGAGAGAGAGAGAGAGAGAGAGGTAACATTTTTTTTGTAGAAAACTATGCATAGAATGATAAGAGAAATGCTAAATTTATAGTAAGATGTTGAGAATAAGAATAGTCGAAATAAAGGAAAACAAAAAGGTAGAGAAAAAATGATATTAAGGAAGAAAGTAGTGGGGAGATGAAGAGGTAAAAGGGAGGGAGAGTTTTGGAAAATTAATAATAAAAATAATGGTTAAAAGATATTTAAATTTTAAATAATGGAGTTTTTAAGTCAACTTAAATGAGAAAATGTTTAAAATATATATATAACAAAAATTGGAAATAAAAAATGATGACGTGGCTAATGATGTGTCACAATGTGAGCATAGTAACATTAAACGCTATGCTTCAGCTTTTAGTAATATATAGATATATATATAGATTAGTTTAGAATTAGAGATATCAAATTTCCGCCTTAAGTACTAACTATGATTGGGTGGAACTTTTATCTTGGATTGTGGAGGTAGTCGGTAAACAGTATAGGTAATCAAGTATCATTGATACTGCATCATAAACATAATTATGATGTTTATTTGCTGTGTTAGGGAGTGCTTTCTCGGGAGTATGAGATTGAGAAACATGGAAAACCAATGCCATAATAATTAATTAGTTGAAAAAGGATAGGATAAAGCTGAAACAGGAAAAGAAAATGCAGCATAACACTTTTTTTCTTTATGGTTATATGCTTACCTTTATTACTCTACCAAGCGAAGTTGATACGGGTGCCTTCAAGCAATCTTTGAAACAAAGCATGGTTGCTCTCATGGCTTGAGAGAGGGAGAGAGGCACGGGAGTATGAGATCGATGAAGCGTGAAAAATGTTACAGCATTCAAACTTCAAAGCTTTGAACAAGTATATAAAAACCATACCAAGTTCCAAATACAACCAATGTTGGAAGAGAGTCAAAGACAATCCAATCTGACACATAATTAATTATCTTGTACCAGGTGGGATTCACTTATTGTGAGAGATATGTTAGTATGTTACATTACATATGCCCTATGTAGGAGACATAGGTAGTTAAGAAGAAAAAAAAGTGTGNAAAAAAAAAAAAAAAAAACTTGTTTAGTAGGAGAGTTTAACAATTAAAGAGTGTTTAAATCATAGTTCTCAATTTAAATTCTGTACTTGAAAAATAGAAACTATTGAGTCCATACTTTCTTATAAGGAAAGCCAAGCTAATCCATTGAAAAAAGGTTGGGCATTGCCGAAAGGGGGAAAAAATTACAGCCTAGAACTGTTTTTTTACCTTTGGTATTCGCGCAAGCAAGGTAGATACCAGTAAGTTTCTTTAAATTGTGAGTAGTGTCTATGGAACAACGCATGATTGCTTACATAGCCCGAGGGAGAGAGACATGGAAAGGGAGGATAATTTTGAAATATTGACGAAACCTTATCAAGCAATCATGGGAAAAGATTTGGAGGCCGTGAAGAGATACTACATGGAGAATGAAAACGTGGGTCATCCTCTGACAGACACCGGGGACACTGCACTTCATTTTGCAGTGTACACCGGCAACAAGGAATTGATTAGTTTTTTACTTGATCTTGCAGTTGCACCATTTTTGTCTGATATTAGGAATGAACTTGGAAACACAGCACTTCATGAAGCGGCAGCAGCTGGGATTGTCAAAATGGCAGAACACTTACTAAGTTTTGGCGAAAGCCAACTTGACGTAAAAAACAATAGTGGTGAAACTCCTTTGTTTATAGCCGCTGCATTTGGTAAGACAGAAATGGTTAAGTTTTTGATTGTGGATGCTGGGAAAAGCAACCCGATTAAGGAAAGTCACTGCACACGAAATGACTCCAAATCCATTCTTGAAATAGCTATCCTTGGCAACTACATTGGTAGACTTTTGTCTCTCTTCATTATATATGTTGATTAAAATCTCTCTGTTTTTTTTTTTTTTTTTTTTTTTGGGGTTTAAATCTTAAAATCTCTCTCTCTCAATTACAGATACAGCTTTGGGGTTACTATATTGGGATAAATCTCTTCTACGCTTTGGCCCGGCATGTTTTCAACTGCTAGCGAAGATGCCTTCTGCTTTCAAGAGTGGACATCCCATGGGCATATTGGAGGGACTAATCTATCTTTGTATGCCAAACAAAATATATATGTTACCCAGCTTCAAAAATTAAAATTTCCTACTGTGTACACAGGGGCTAACTGAACCTGCATGTCCAATACAGGGCTTCCAAATGATGATGATCTTCATCTTCACAGTGACACTTCAAGTCCAATAGAGGATCTTGAATGTGGCCGTGGCTGGAGTTGTCCCCGCCCATTTGGCTGCTTAGGTGACCATAAAGGTAATCAATACAGAAGAAACTTTGCTCCCAATGTACTTTCATTCATCGGGAAATTAAGATCATTTCTATTTGAAATAAATTTGTTTATAGTTTACAATAAAATTACAAATTTAAAGGAGTATTCATTGTCTCGATTTTTGAAAGTTTAGATACACACTTTGTACTAATTAAGATGGACTTGATCTTTCCAAATATTCATGACCCTAAAGAAACTACCTTGGGGGAACATCAATAAAATGAAGCTTGTGTTTCTAAGTACTCTTTTTACAAGTCTCAAAATGATATTGGACGCACCTGCTGCAAGTAAGTCTGATCAAACCCCGTTTTTGTTAGTCATCAAATTCTTGCAAAAAGAGTATGGTAGCAAAATTTGAAACTGGGCTGTTTTTTTTGCACTACTAGATAATTCATCATTGATGAAAAACAAACCATATGATACCTGAAGTCATACCATTCTAGATTTCTATTTATCTCAATTAGAGGCTTAGAGCATTCTGTTATTTTAATTTATGATGCTCTTCTTATTTTTTATCCGATACATGCCTTTATTTAATGACCTGAGTTACACGAAATTGCAGCCATATCAAGGATATACCGCACTGTTTGGAGGTCCATAGCTCAAGGTACAACCTGCTTTTTTTTGGTTACATATATTCATTCCAATGCACTATTGCCACTCTCAGTGCAAATCAAAATTTTGATACAATTTCAAATGTATAAAATACTAATCACCAGTTGTCACTTGTCATTCAATATGTAAAAAAATTGGTGGCTTTGTAACATAAGTCAATTTAAATCTATATTTGCTTCTGTCAAAGTGTTATGCCTAGAATTGACGTTTAATGGTTTTTGTGGAAAGCTAGTCTCATCTTGCTCTGTAATGGGATGTTAATAGGATTGCCAGCAATTAAAAGAATTTGGGACAGAAAAAAGCAACAAAAGAGAGCGTTGATACTTGCTACAATTCTAGCTGTAAATTACGAGACATGGATAGTTAAAAAGCTTGAGGATGAAAGAAAAGAAGAAGATCAAAGTAAGAAAGATCAGCAACCTTCCCGTTCTACTTCATCTTCTAATAATCCAATAATTTCAGCTGCAAGAAATGGGATCACAGAGATGGTAGAGGTCATTCTTAAACGGAATCCTCTAGCAATTGAACACAGAAATAAAAAAAATGAGAACATACTTCACATTGCAGCAAGATATCGAAGGATAGAAATCTTGGATCTTCTTCAGCATTTGCCTGTTTCAATATCGAGGTTTAAAATATTGATCAATGCCGATGGTGACACCATTTTGCATCAAGCTGCATACTTGGGTGAGCATAAGTTGAGGGACAGGCCAGGGGAAGCCCTCCGCTTGCAGTCCGAGATACAATGGTTCAAGGTGCTTATTTTGCTTGCATTTCCCTCATTCCTTCTTGAAAATACTGAATATCTTTATTTTATTGTGTGTAAACTATGCATAGGAGACCTTTGTATTGGCATACAGAAGAGATCTAATTTTACATGACGTAGTACAGAGGTACAACAGCAATACAAACGTAGTGCTGATACACAGAACATAGACAGGATATGGTTTGGGCCTTGAGCCCTTGGATCCTGGGGGCCTAAGTTTCTAATACTTTTCACTATTTTTTTGATAATTTGCTTCCGTTCACTAATTATCAAATTTTGGGTTTTCTGTTACATCTCATAAATGTATTTTTCTCAAGCAGGGGTGTTTACAATTTTACAAGTACATGAATTTCAGTTCGATTTAAAAACTCAATATGATAGAAAGTTTTTGAAATATGTTAATTTATAGGGGTAAATGCAGTAAATCCACTTATGGTTTGGTCCAAATTCACATTGTCTACTCGTAGTTTGAAAAATGTCAATTTATCCACCTGAGATTCCCTCTGTTTGTCCTCTGTAACATACCATTGTTAAAAACAAGGGTAAATATGAATTTTTAGCCCCTTTTATGTCTCTATCCCAAAACAAAAAACACATACAAAAAATAAAAAAATAAAAAAATAAAAACAAGATCAAAAAGTTAGGGTTTTGTTAAAATTAATAACATCTGACTCTCTCTCTCTCTCTCTCTCTCTCTCTAATTATTTTTTGCTTGCCTTGTTGATTAGCCTAATACTGGAGTTTGAAGTAAGGGTTTTGTTTGTATTTTTTGTTTTGGGAGAAGAGAAACATAAAATAGGGAGCAAAAATACATATGTACTTTCATTTTTAACATATGTGAGTTAAGGGAAACAAATGGAGCAAACTTTAAGTTGGTAAAGTGACATTTTTCAAACCATAGGTAGACAATGTGAATTCAAGTCAAATCACAGGTGGGTTTACAATAATTATCCTTAATTTATAAGAGTATATTCTAAATGGGCAAAACTTATTTATAGTGTTCCTTAGTTAAATTCAACCATATAGTTGCATTGACCACAATAGTACAAATAGTGTTATGTTCTCCAAAAACAATTAAATTCAACCATATAGTTTATTGGTGAGTCTAACCACATGGTTGAATTTAATCGAGGAATCTAAGGTAAAACACCAATATATATATATATATATATGCAAGTATGAACTAATTGTCATCCAATTGCATAATGATATTAGATTTCAATCAATACAGCGAGTGCAGAAACTTGTACCTCCATATTTGATCAAAAACCGAAATAAAGAAGGTCAGACTGCTGAAGAACTGTTCACCATCCAACATAAGCAACTGGTGGCAGATGGCCAAGAATGGCTAATGCGAACAGCAAAGGCATGCACTATAGTTGCCGTCCTAATAGCAACCGTTGCTTTTACCTGTGCCTACACCATCCCTGGCGGTTCCAACTCAAAAACAGGACTTCCATTGCTCGACACAGAAACTCCATTTCACGTTTTCACAATCTCAGATGCGGTATCTTAGGGTTCAGTCTAGAGTTACTTGGTATATAAAGAAAACCCTAAAGCACGTTTTTCAATTCTTGAGAGCTACTCTTTTGAGATCTAAGAGGTTTTGTTCCTTCTACTTTCAAGTATCTACTAGAGTTCACTCACATACTACAAGTACCAGTGGAATAAAGTTGTATCCCAAGTTTCAAATATAGGCGTACTGAAGATCAAAGGCATGAACTAGAGGTTCGTGTTGGAGCAGATCCACATCAAAGAAGTTGAGGGTTTTAGAGCTAGGTTTGATAATCATAATTTAGTTTACTACGAATTAAATATTCTTAACTGTAAACTTCTATCTATATAGTGGATTGTTATTTTGGGATAGTTCTCCCTAGGTTTTTCACTTTGAAATTGGTTTGTTTCATTGGTTTTCTTGTGTCATCATATCTGTGCCTTATTTATTTTTCAATTGCATGATGTGTGATGCATGTTTAATCTAGATCTACATAACTAACTTAAGTATCAACTTGGTTATACAATTAGGTTAAAACTGTTTTTTTAAGGGTCTAAAATCTAACACTATAATTCATTAGAGTTTTAATAGATTGAAACAAGAAGCTTGTAGTAGAATGATGCTTATCTAGATCACTAGCATCATCTAAATTAACATAACCACCAAAGTTTCTTCAAACAGAATTGTTCCTCTCAAATGTTAAAATAAGGAAAAAATAATAACTTACCCACTGTGGTTTGGCCGAAATTATGTTCCTCCTGTGGTTTGAAATTTGACACTTTACCCACCTAAGGTTAGCTTAGTTAGAGTTCCGTAACCCACATATTTTTTAAACAGGGCTAAATATGTAATCTTGCTCCATTTTTATGTTTCTCTCTCTAAAACACAAAAAATATAAAAATATAATACCAATAATAATCCAGTGGAACACTTGCATTATGAGTTTCAAACCACAGATAGGCTACTTAAATTATGGTCAAACTTCAAATAGATAAAGTGTCAAATTTCAAATCATAGGTAGATAATTTAAATTTGGTCAAATCACAAGTAGGTAAGTTGTAATTTTCCCTAAAATCAAATACTAGCTTGCTAATGACAAGTTTCTTGATCATGAATGTAAAGACTAACCACACTGGCAACTTGTAAAATGTTGGGTTGGGCACATTGCATACATGAGGTTTTCAACTTAAATTGTACACACAGTTCTTTAGATATATAAATTTAGAAACATAAATTCCAACATTATACTTTCTTATATAAGTTAGGGAAATTATTATTTTAGTTCTTATATTTTGGGGTTATTTTCAATTTAGTAGTCAATTAGGTGAAATTATTACTTTTTTTGAGCAATCAATTTAGTTTTTGTTATTTTTAATTTGTTTTCAAGTTAGTCCCTATTGACGACTCACTTATAGAAAATGCCTCATGACAAATGATGTGCATAATAACACTTTTGAAGATTACGTGGCTACTAAATAATAATATTTTTATTGACATTAAAAAATTCACATCAGCACTTGAAATTTAAAAAAAAAAAAAAAAATCTCTATTTTAAAGAATGAAAAGACAAAAAAAAAAAAAAAAAAAAGGAATTAAATCCAAAAATGCATGAAATTAATCTAGGTACACACAGATATTGAACATGAAGTTGTGGAGTGGGGGTAACTGCATAAGAGAATTTATAGTGTTCACATTGTGTGCTAAAATAGCTAAATGCAATTTTAGCACTAAAACACTAAAAAGCATGTTGCATTAGTGGTGCTATATCTAAAACTTTTAGCACCCAACTACAGTAAACTGCCAAAGATGATAGCTTATTGTAGCTATAAAGTTATATATATATATATAAAGGAAAAATTACACTTTACCACCTTAAACTATACTTCATGTTATACTTTATACCTTAAACTTTTCGAATGCATGTTTTGCACCCTAAATTATGACTCCTCTTACACTTTGCACCTTGCCATTAAATTTGCTGTTAACTTGGATGGAAATTCAAAGTTTAATAAGGAGTATATTTAGAGTGGTAAAGTGTAATTTTTCTTTTGTTTTAAAGTATTGAGAAGATGAGCAATTAGGTCTTTTTACGTGGTGTTATATTTTTCCATCTAAGCTAACAGCAAACTTACCATTAGGGTGTAAAGTGTAATAAAGGTCATAGTTTAGGGTACAAAAAGCGCATTTGAAAAGTTTATGGTGTAAAGTGTAATATGAGGTATAGTTTAGGGTGGTAAAATGTAATTTCCACACCNACGTTTTCACAATCTCAGATGCGGTATCTCTCTGTTTCTCCCTGACTTCTGTGGTCGTGTTCCTTTCCATTATGACATCGAGAATGCACGAAAAGGATTTCAGGAGGTCTCTGCCATTGAAGCTAGGCTTGGGACTGACCACATTGTTCTATGCCGTAGCAGCCATGATGGTTGCTTTTGCTGCTACACTAGTGCTTATGATGCGAGAGAGGCTACATTGGGCTGCAATTCCAATTTACACCGTCACTTGCTGCCCAGTCACTATTTTTATTGCGCTTCAGTTCCGTCTCTATCTCAATATTTCGTGGTTTACTCTGTGTGATGTGCTGCAGAGTCTCGTTAACTCTCTTCCTCTTGGGAAATGTAAGCTCTGTGGAGTAGCTATTCATAAAATGTCCTGTTCTAGAATAAGTTGACCAATACAACTTTTATAGTTTTATGATCCCAACTTACAAATAATGAGTGGTGAACAATAAAGTTTATATCAATGACAATGATATCGATAAGCTTTTTGAAAATGATTGTCAACTATTAAAAACTTACTACTTAAACAAGTTGTTAAAAAAACAAATGAAAAAAATGAAGTTGTGTAAGTAGTTGCAGAGTTTGTTTTTTTTGTTGCCTGTCGCCTGTCTGCATTTTATTTTTGTTGTTGACTATGTCTAAAATGTTTGTTTGTAAAGAACTAAAGATTGTAAATTCCTCTTGCACATTCAATAGGCAAATTTTGGTTGCAATGGAGATTTTCAATTATCCTTCCTTAACTACCTATACAGTATGAAGTATTTTTCACATCCACATGCACATATTCGTTCTGCGGCTTTTGGAAATTTTTTTTTTAATGGAAATTCATGATTGATTTTGAACATTATTATGATGGACTAAACTAAAATTTTTATAAACGAACAATAAAAAGAAGCAATGAAAAATACAAAAAGAGACATGCTACATACAAGAAAAGAACACTAATAATTTCCATGGTTTGTTAATAGGTTATGTCAACAAGTGAGATGAGGAGAAAACTTTACTAATAAGAAATTAAGGAAATTACACTAATGACATAAAACTATAAAAGTACTCTCACAAATCCAAAAAACTATCTCACAAATATAAGGTTTATCGCTTTAAGACGAAACTAAAAGCTAGCTGCATATTTATATATTGCCACCAAAGTTTAAGGTTTATTGCTTAAACACAAAACAAAAAGCTAGTTGCATGTGTTTATCTTCTTCTCAATAAAGTTGAGATTTTTTTATCAATATATATATTGCCGCACTAAGGAAGGACCCTAGTATATATACCTAAATTGGAGTCCTGGTATAACTTATATAAACCGACTTCAATGATAATTAGATTCAAGCCACATATAGCGAATCTTCAACTTTGCTGGAATTAAATTAAGACTCGCAAAAGAAATTTCTTTATTACCTCCGCTAAAGCCTTTAAGGTCTATCTCAAATTACAACACCAATCAAGTCAAAACTCCAAATAGTGCTTGAACATATGCATGTAAGAATTAAAGATATATACGTACTAAATATTAGAAGATAGATAATCAATTAATCTATAAGATTAAGGGGCGTAACTCCAAATACTTTGAGCAAACCTGAATAGATTACCAATAGCAATAGACACGCACGTGAACACTCGACACATGGCTTAGGCAGATCTTCCTCTCCATGCTCCTCCTTTCATGACTGCTTTTGATGGGGCAAGCCATCCTAATCTCCAAAATATGAGATCTAGTGTTTTGTCTAATGTTCAGAGTAGAGAGGGGCCTCGCCTTATATTATATACATTAAATATTCACCCATCATAGTTTAGGCTTAAAACCCTACACTCTACCTCACATCAGATTATGGTATAAGCCTAATAAAACAAGGTGTACCAAGGCCAATACTGAATTTGACCACAGCATATTAACGGGCCTTTTAGGTATATTAATTGAGTCACATCCAACCCATTTTAAATGGAAGCCCAATTCTGACAATGCAAAGGAACTAACTTAGTCATAATATTTGCTAGATTATCTATAATCTTAATCTTTGAAGAAAAAGCTCGTAGTAGAATAATGCTTACCGTGATCACTAGTAGAATGACACTCAAATTGTCACAAAATACCCAGATGTGCTGCCATTGAATCCCTAAGATTTCAAAAAATAAAAAATAATAAAATCATTAAGCCAAATACCCTACTTGATGGCTTTGGTCACAACCATAGATTCAACCTTAATGGTTGACAATGTAACCATGGACTCTTGTCTCAACCTATATGTTAAATTCTAAATATCTAGATATAAATGTTTAGGTTCTAAATGTTTTGTGTGTTGGCAAACAGAGTAAATATACTTATTTAGGAATAGATCTTACTGTCTATAAAGTGTTTTAGACATTACTCAAAGTGCTACAAGTCAGAATTCAAGAACATACAAGCTGTAGAAAAAAGAATTAAAAAGCTGAAGAGTTGGACCGATCGAGAGAAAACTTTAATTGATCGAGACGTGATCTGTAGATTTTAATTAAAGCTCGTTAGCCCATTAAATGTTTAGGGTTTCAGTCTAGAGTTACTTGGTATATAAAGAAAACCCTAAAGCACGTTTTTCAATTCTTGAAGAGCTACTCTTTTGAGATCTAAGAGGTTTTGTTCCTTCTACTTTCAAGTATCTACAGAGTTCACTCACATACTACAAGTACCAGTGGAATAAAGTTGTATCCCAAGTTTCAAATATTAGGCGTACTGAAGATCAAAGGCATGAACTAGAGGTTCGTGTTGGAGCAGATCCACATCAAAGAAGTGTGAGGGTTTTAGAGCTAGGTTTGATAATCATAATTTAGTTTACTACGAATTAAATATTCTTAACTGTAAACTTCTATCTAATATAGTGGATTGTTATTTTGGATAGTTCTCCCTAGGTTTTTCACTTTGAAATTGGTTTGTTTCATTAGTTTTCTTGTGTCATCATATCTGTGCCTTATTTATTTTTCAATTGCATGATGTGTGATGCATGTTTAATCTAGATCTACATAACTACTTAAGTATCAACTTGGTTATACAATTAGGTTAAACACTGTTTTTTTAAGGGTCTAAAATCTAACACTATAATTCATTAGAGTTTTAATAGATTGAAACAAGAAGCTTGTAGTAGAATGATGCTTATCTAGATCACTAGCATCATCTAAATTAACATAACCACAAAGTTTCTTCAAACAGAATTGTTCCTCTCAAATGTTAAAATAAGGAAAAATAATAACTTACCCACTTGTGGTTTGGCCGAAATTTATGTTACTATCTGTGGTTTGAAATTTGACACTTTACTCACCTAAGGTTAGCTTAGTTAGAGTTCCGTAACCCACATATTTTTTAAAACAGGGCTAAATATGTAATCTTGCTCCACTTTTATGTTTCTCTCTTCTAAAAACACAAAAAATATAAAAATATAATACCAATAATAATCAGTGGAACACTTGCATTATGAGATTTCAAACCACAGGTATGCTACTTAAATTATGGTCAAACTCAAATAGATAAAGTGTCAAATTTCAAATCATAGGTAGATAATTTAAATTTTAGTCAAACCACAAGTAGGTAAGTTGTAATTTTCCCTAAAATCAAATACTAGCTGCTAATGACAAGTTTCTTGATCATGAATGTAAAGACTAACCACATTGGCAACTTGTAAAATGTTGGGTTGGGCACATTCGCATACATGAGGTTTTCAACTTAAATTGTACACACAAGTTCTTTAGATATATAAATTTCAGAAACGTAAATTCCAACATTATACTTTCTTATATAAGTTAGGTGAAATTATTATTTTAGTTCTTATATTTTGGGGTTATTTTCAATTTAGTAGTCAATTAGGTGAAATTATTACTTTTTTTAAGCATCAATTTAGTTTTTGTTATTTTTAATTTTTTTCAAGTTAGTCCCTATTGACGACTCACTTATAGAAAATGACTATCATGACAAATGATGTGCATAAACATTAAATCATATATTAATTGACAAGATAAATGAAGCAAAAAAAACATAAAATAGCAATGATTTGCATAATAAGTGTGAGCTATATCTAAAACTTTTAGCACCCAAATTACAGTAAACTCCAAAGATGATAGCTTATTGTAGTATAAAGTTATATATATATAAGGAAAAATTACACTTTACCACCTTAAACTATACTCATGTTATACTTTAACCTTAAACTTTTCGAATGCATGTTTTGCACCCTAAATTATGACTCCTTTACACTTTGCACCTTGCCATTAAATTTGCTGTTAACTTGGATGGAAATTCAAAGTTTAATAAGGAGTATATTTAGGGTGGTAAAGTGTAATTTTTCTTTTGTTTTTAAGATTGAGAAGAGGGGCAATTAGGTCTTTTTACGTGGTGTATATTTTTCCATCAAGTTAACAGCAAACTTAAAAAAAAAAAAAAAAAAGTTCATATTCTCTCTCTTCTTCTTCTCAAAATATTTTTCTATCTCTTTTTTCCTTGTTCTTCTCCTCTGACTCAAACTCTCTCAGCAAAATGCACCTTATAGGCCCAACTTGTAGGATTCTCCTCTAAATTTGGGAAACTCCAGTCTCATTATTTTTGGAATTGCTAAAGTTGAATCCATTTGAGTTGTTGTAATAGGGATTGAAGATGAGGTCCTTCATTGCAATTGATTTCCAGCATTAGTGAAACCTTGCACAGTTTTTGTGAATGTTTTTAACATAGAAGTCACTCTAAGCACAAATTTTTCAATAGTAGAAAATCAAACAAATTGAAAAAGGTGTTCCACAAATATAATTTTGCATTAATCAAGTAGTGAGTACAATCTATGGTTTCTATTTTATTTTATTATTATTATTTATATTTTTTTTAATACAAAAAGTGCTTCTTCGATTCTATCGTCGTTTTGGTCTTGACTCGAACGCAAACTTTCCTTCACTTTGGTTGAAAGATGGATCGAATGGTCTTTACAACGAATCTCTGGCTTTGAGCTTGTTAGAGATTTGTTGTCTTTCAAGTTCTTCAAGTCCTTCAATGTTCTTTAATTTCTTCAAAGATACTTGAGACATAATTTCTTCAAAGAATTCTTGAAAACTTGGTCATGCAAATGAGAGGGGATGTCCTCTATTTATAGTGGTTTCAAAGAATAAGCTCCACTTTGAATTGATATACTTGAAAATATGTAGTAGACTCTTGATTGGCCCAAATTTTACTTAGAGATAATTATCTCTATTTATCTATTTTGTAAAGATTATATTTTAATAAAGATCAACAAAGATAATTATCCATCAATTTTGAATAGAAATTTTATCTTTATCTTTATTTTATTTATTCTAATAAAGATATATCTATAAACTTTAAATAGGAAATTTATCTTTATCTTGTGGGCCAAGTGTCACATGGCAAATTTCAATATGCCAATGTAATATCAATTTGGATGACACATGTCATTATTTAATTTAATTAATTTAATGACATACTAATCTAAATTTTTTCACTAAATTTTGATGTGGCATTTTATAATTGGCTTAAAATTTTGTCTCCTACAGTCACAACATCCAATTTCTGTAGGGATGACAATTTTGCCCTGCCCCTCCTCGCTTTACCTTGTGTGGGTTTTTCCCACCCGCATCGGTGGTGGGGTGAGGGTGGGGCGAGATTTTAACCTCCACCATGGGATAGGGCGGAGATGGATTTAGACATTTTAGCCCTACCCTATCTGCCATCCCCCCTCCACCTCGCGTTGATAAAGCCTATATTTGTAAATTTTTCATACCCTAAATCCCTATTATTTAAAAAAAAAAAATTCAACATTAGCTTATTTAAATGCATGTATATTAAGATATTTATTTTTGTTGTGATATTGTTTTGTTAAACACTTGGATAATATTATTCAGTTCTTATTAAAAATTAGTTTGATTTGGTAGGATAAATTTAGTTGTAATTTCAAGTATATATATATTGATGAAACATGTTTTATTTATCAACATTAGCTTATTTAAATGCATGTATATTAAGATATTTATTTTTGTTGTGATATTGTTTTGTTAAACACTTGGATAATATTATTCAGTTCTTATTAAAAATTAGTTTGATTTGGTAGGATAAATTTAGTTGTAATTTCAAGTATATATATATTGATGAAACATGTTTTATTTTTAAAAAAATTGTAAAAGTTGTGATGCAAATTAGCACAAAATAGAATTTTATAGGGGCCGGGTGGGTCCTTGCATGGCCCTAAGGGGCAAGGATGGGGTAAGGACATTTTTCCTATCATATGAGGTGGGGCGAGGATAAGGAAAGACAAAACCATGTAAGACGGGGTTGAAGATCCCATCCTTAGACCTTGCCCCTCCCCATTGCCACCCATAATTTCTGGTGAATCTCACGTAATTCATGATTATGTTGGTTAGTCGTCAATGAAAGGATGTTGACTTTCTCATTAAGTGTTTGTTTGGGATGAGCTAAATTTTTTAGCTTATCTCCACTTTCAGTTTATTTTTGCTACTATTTATGGGTTCCACTGCACTATTTAGCCAATTTTCACCTTTATTTATAGTACTTTCAGCAACAAGTTTTCAATTTCAGCTAAATAAGCTATTCCCAATCGGACACTAAGAGCAACTAGGGATCAAGTTTTTTTCATGATGAAAAAATTGGATCTAATACCAATTGATAAGAATCATTGATTCTTACGAGATTGAAGTAGTTCTTCAAGGGAACTAGGCCTCCTAGGAAGTGAAAAGTAAGAATAGAGAGAAGAAGAGAATGAGAGGAAAGAATAGCTTTCTTATTTCTAATATGATCTCTTTACAATGAATATCATCTCTTTTATATAATTCTCTACATAAACTTTGTTTGGTTGGAGTGAAAATATGAGGGATGGAAAAAGGAAGGAGGAAAATAGGGAAGAAATTGACGTTTTCCCTTATTTAGTTCAGGAGAGAAAACACAGAGGATAGAAAAAACAAAGGGGAAAAAAATTCCACCCCGGCCCAAAATTTTTTTTCCTTCCGATATTGGGAGGAAAACTGAGAAGAAAGAGGAGAAAAGAGGGGCTTACCTCTTGAATTACACATTTACCCTCCTAGTTGTGGTCTTATATCTATATGTGGTTTTATTTATTTATGGGAAGATGTGCGGAGATCCTTATTTTTTCTTTTCTTTTTTTCCTTCTTCTTCTTATCCCTTCTTCTATTTATTTATTTTTAAATTCTTTTGTTTTGTGCTCATCCTTTCTTTTCTCTTTTTTATTTTTTGAGAAAAATGTTTTGGGTTCTTGAACTTCTTATCCTCTTTTCATTATATTTTTTTAATAAAGTAATCATTCATCATAATTTTTTAATAAAAATTTAATGTATTATTTTTTGTTTTACCTCATTTGGACATAATAGTAAATTTATACAAACTCTATTTTATATTCTCTTATTTTTCTTCTCAATCAAATAAAAGAGTTTTTCATCTCTCCACTTTTCTACCCTCCAAATAAAACACATGAAAGAAAATTAAATCTTTTCTATTTTCCTACTTTTTTACCCCTTCTCTATTTTCCATCCTCCTACTTTTCTACTTCTCGAACCAAACAGACCCTTAATTACAATTAGTTAAAATCAATTACAACTAGTTACATCAATGGCTAACTAACTAATCTTCATTGTCTTGATCAATTGAATCCAATCATCATAAGAGCATTCATAGCAGTGAAGGCAAAATTTTAGCTATTTAGTTATACAAAAAGCCACTTTATTTATTTTACCTACACACATGTTGCAGCAGTGGATCTATTTTAACTTTCAACGCAATAAAATAATATACACATCACAATAAAATAATATAAATATTATAATAAAATAAAATATCATACTACCAAAAATACAACCACAGCCCCAACCACAACCACTCTACCATCAGCCACACCCACACCCACAACCACCACCACCACCACCACCACCAATCCACAGCAAGAAAAAAAAATGAAAAAACAATCAAATTCACGCAATGCAAAAAAAAAAAAAAAAAAAACCAAAGCTTGGATCGATGGAAAACCAAAGCAATGGGCGGAGGAAGGTAGTGGCGGATTCAATGATGAAACCCAGAGCTTGAATCGACGAATGAAACCCACGAAATCCGAAATCCAGAGCTTGGGTCTGATCGGTGAGATGGGTTTGTTGGTGGAATAGGCGGGGAGATCGGCAAGATGGGTCAGCGTCGGTGATGGGTCGAAGCTGGGCTGGCAGCTAGGTTGTGAGATCGAGATGGTGGTGGAGGAAGAAGAGAGAAGATGAGGAAAATGGAGGAAGAAAGATGAAAGGAGAGAAGCCGGAGAGAGAAAGAGAATGGCAAATGTATATTTAATGAGAGAAGAGAGAGGGTGTAATAAATTTTTTTTTTTTTTTTTACCCGTGAGCTACAGTGCACATCTATCTTTCGATGTGCACTGTAGCAAATCAGCTAAATTTTTTTTCTTTTGTTCCACTGCTGGAGCATCATTTTAATGAAAATGGAGCTAAAATATAGCATTATTGCTTTATATCACCACTGCTACAAATGCTCTAACTAACTTCTTTAGCTCTTGCGAAATAAATATTGTATGTAGCATCCTAGAACTTTTGAAGGAAGAAAAAAAAAAGGATTAGATTTTTTTATGGAGTCACACATGACCCCCACCTACCCCTTATTCCCCACCACTCATTTCTCCTAGAATATCTCTCCCTTCCCTTGGCCGGCCATACCCTTCTTTCTTTTCTCTTTTCCTTCTTTTCACATTAACATAAACATGATGGTGCAAGAAAAGCACCAAGTCAATTACTCGTCCATCCCAAGTCAATTACTCATCCATATGGTCGTCCATATCAATGTACAAAGCAGAGAACAAATGGTTGGTACACTCGTCCTTCCATAACCATCCTCTTTCATTCTCCATTCGCTCGTCCAATGAAGGACGAGTGAGCAATGAACCTCGTCCTTCCTTAATGATGGACGGGTGAGGTTCACCAAGGCTTACACTTGACACACTTTCAACCAAGAGTCACATTGATTGAATCTCAACACAAGTCCCGATGAGGTGACTCTTGTGATAGTTAAGGAAGTTATCCTCTGAATCTTTCAAACTCTACGACAATTAGGAGAAATAACTGATTTCTAACACTATATAAAGACCCTTCTACGCAGAGGTAAGGGGACTTTTTCTCTCTTTTGGAATTCTAGATAAAAGTTAAGTCTTTGAGGGCTCTTCTTTCTCCTTCAATCTACTAAATTTACCATCGGAGAATTAAAGGCTGGCTCCACCCAGTCTTCTTTGATTTTCTTTGGTTTTTTAGGACTCATTCTTCAAGATCAAGAGCATCCAAAGATTTTTCAGCCCACTGATCCTTTAGAACTCATCAGTTAATGCCGTCTGTGGGAATTGAAACGTAAGAAATTTGTTGTCTTTGGAACATAGTTTATTAAGTTCTATAGTTTCTTTCTCCAATCAAGGGTTGAAATAGTTCGGACAAGATCTAGGGCTACGAGTCCAGGCCCTCAACAAAGCAGGGACGCATCTAGTAACCCTCACCGCGACCGTCAGTCAGCACCCACTATGCAACTACCCTCATTCCAACATATGCAATCCATGGCCGTTGCTATGGCAGAGTTAACTTGTCAAAACCAAGAGTTGGCTAGACAACTTGAGTTAAGGAAACAACCTCGTGAATGGAATGTTGGAGAACGGGCCCAGAGTCAAGAGGAGGAAAGGAATGTTGAAACTGAAAATCAATCAAGAGGTACCGTTTCACGGAGGGTACCTCATTTAGAAAGAGAAATGGATCAAATGAGACGGGTCATGGACGAGATGAGGGAAAACATAAGGAAAACAAACCCTGTGGAAGACTTAGTTCACAGGACTGATTCCCCCTTCGTGGCATCCATCAATGCCTATCCTTTGCCACCTAAGTTCAAGATGCCTCCTTTAGATTCGTATGACGGGACACGAGATCCTTTTGACCATATTGCCACCTTCAAAACTACTATGCATCTCCAAGGAGTTCCAGATGAAATAATGTGCAGAGCTTTTCCTACAACTCTCAAAGGACCTGCACGGGTGTGGTTTAGCAAAATACCTCCTAATACAGTGACGTCCTTCGAAGAGTTAAGCAAGTTGTTTGTCAACAATTTTATTGGAGGGCAGAGGCACAAACGCTTTCGTCTAGCTTGCTAACTATAGAGCAAGGGGAAAATGAAAGTTTGCGGTCCTTCATCACGCGTTTCAACAGGGATGCCTTAGCGGTGGACGAGGTGGATGATAAACTCCTCCTGATAGCATTTTATAATGGAGTTCATTTCAATTTATTTATCCATAAGCTATATGAGCAGGCGCCTCAAACTATGGCTGAGCTAGTTCATTCAGCCCAGAACTTTATGAATGCAGAGGATGCTATCATAGCCAAGAAGAGGAAGAGAGTTGAGAAGGTTGAAGCCAACACATCGCGTCAGTCGGAGCAAGGCCCTCGTCCAAAGAAGGGACGAACGGAGGATAAGAGGGATCGAGAAAAGAAAGCAGGCCCTTCAATGCGAAATCAACAGTACACCCCCTTGAACGTGCCACTTGAGCAAGTTCTTATGCAAATTAAAGACGAGCCTTCTTTGAAGTGGCCAGAAAAGATGAAGGGAGATCCCAACAAGTGCAATAGGAATAAGTATTGTCGCTTCCATAGGGATCATGGGCATGATACAGACGAATGTTTTGATTTGAAGCAGCAGATTGAGAATCTCATCAGGCAAGGAAAGTTGAAAAATTTCCTTGGACGAGACCACAAGGATGAGAAATTGAAAGCGAAGGTAGAAGAGTCATCACGACCACCGCTTGGAGAAATAAGGATCATCCTAGGGGGAAGTCCTACTGGGCAGTCGTCCAAGTCGAAGAAAGCATACTTGAAAGCAGTACAGAACGTTCAATTCTCTGGACGATTGCCAAGTGAAAGAACTACGGACGAGCAGGCGATCACCTTCACGGACGAGGACGCAGAGAAAATCCACCATCCTCATGACGATGCTATTGTTATCACTCTCCTTATCGCTGATTACAAGACCAGAAGGGTGTTGATAGATAACTGAAGCTCGGCTGATATTTTGTATTATCCAGCCTTTCAGCAGATGAGGTTACGACGAGATCGGCTGCGACAAGCGAGCTCCCCTCTAGTGGGTTTCGGTGGAATGAAGATACAACCTGTGGGCAGCATTTTGTTACCAGTGACAGTGGGGGCATATCCGCAGCAAGTTACCAAGGAGGTAAACTTCCTTATGGTCGATTGTTCATCCTCTTACAATGCAATAATTGGGAGGCCAACCCTAAATAGATGGAAGGCAGTTACATCTACCTACCACTTGTCAGTTAAGTTCCCGACGGAACATGGGGTAGGCCAAGTACAGGGAGACCAACTAACAGCAAGAGAGTGTTACCTGGCCATGCTGGCTGCGGACGAGCAAATTCAAACAATGAGTATCGAAGAAAAGAAAGTTATGGCAGAACCTATTGAAGCGTTGGAAGATATTCCTTTAGATGATAATAACCCTGGGAGGTGTACTAGGGTTGGAGCAGATTTGGAAGCAAAGATCAAAGAAGATCTCATTTATTTTTTGAAAAGAAACAGAGATGTGTTCGCATGGAGTCACGAAGACATGCTGGGTATAGATCCTAGTGTCATTACCCATCGTCTGAGTGTATGCCCTTCCTACAAACCAGTATGGCAAAAGAAGAGGGTGTTCGCCCCAGAGAGAGACAATGCAGTCAAGGAGGAAGTTCAAAAGCTAATTACGGCGAAGTTCATTCGAGAGGTATACTATCCTGAGTGGTTGGCCAATGTAGTCATGGTCAAGAAGACGAATGGCAAGTGGAGAATGTGCGTTGATTTCACTGATTTAAACAAGGCTTGTCCCAAGGATAGTTACCCGTTACCATGCATTGATCAGCTGGTAGATTCTACTGCAGGCCACAAATTACTCAGTTTCCTGGATGATTTCTCTGGATACAATTAGATTAGGATGGATGAAGCAGACTAAGAGAAGACGTCCTTTGTCACCAGTCAGGAATTGTTCTGTTATGAAGTGATGCCTTTTAGTTTGAAAAATGTTGGAGCAACATACCAACGGTTGGTCAATCATATGTTTCGTCCACAGATCGGGCGAAATATGGAAGTCTATATAGACGATATGTTGGTGAAAACTTAGGACGAAGATATGCATCTGGAAGACTTATAGGAAACATTCAATACACTGAGACAGTATCACATGAAGTTGAACCCTAGCAAATGTGCTTTTGGAGTATCATCAGGAAAATTCCTGGGGTTTATGGTCTTCTACAGGGGAATCGAAGCAAACCCTGACAAAATTCAAGCAATATTGAATATGAAGCCTCTCAGCAGTGTCAAAGAAGTCCAGTCCCTCACCGGGCTAGTCGCCACCCTCAACAGGTTTGTTTCTAAAGCTACTGACAAATGCCTGCCGTTTTTTAAGGTTCTTAAAAAAGCATTTGAATGGACCGACGAGTGTCAGAAAGCTTTTGAAGATTTGAAGAAATACCTCACTAAAGCCCCTTTGTTAAGCCCGTCCGTGCAAGGAGAAGAGTTGTATTTATACTTGGCAGTCACCCCACACGCCGTGAGTTCAGCATTAGTGAGGGAAGAAGACAAGGTACAAAGACCTGTATACTATACCAGCAAAGCACTGAGGGGAGCAGAAGGACGATATCCGTTGATGGAGAAATTGGCTTTTGTACTGATAACAGCCTCTAGAAAACTAAGGTATTATTTTCAGGCTCACGTCATTAATGTTATGACAGATCACCCACTCAAAAAGGCAATGAACAACTAGAGGCTGCAGGACATTAGATCCAATGGGCCGTCGAGCTCAATGAGTTTGACATAAAGTATCAACCGAGGTGTGCCATAAAAGCTCAAGCTCTGGCAAATTTCATTGCAGAGTTTACTTTAAATTGTGACGAGGTGGGTGAGAAGGAAAATATTAAGTGGGAAGTCTATGTGGATGGCTCATCTACGCAGTATGCAGGAGGAGTAGGTGTGGTTTTACAATCTCCAGAGGGGGATAAATTAAAACACAAAGTTCGTTTGCAGTACCAGACAACTAATAATGAAACTGAATATGAAGCTCTTCTCAAGGGAATGGAATTGGCCAAGTCCGTTGAAGCAGAGTTGCTCCTCGTCTTGGGAGATTCTCAGCTAATCATAGGCCAAGTGAATGGCGTGTTTGAAGCCAAGGAAGTGCGGATGAGGAAGTATCTAAATAGAGTGATGCGCCTTATTAAAAAGTTTGAGGAAGTTAACTTCGTTCAAATTCCAAGGGAGGAAAATATGGAAGCTGATGCCTTGGCGAAAGAAGCCTCAGTGATTGAAGCCATAGATGAAGTTGATGAAATACAATATATGCCAAGTATAGACATCCCAGAAGTACAACAGGTGGAAGGTAGGCCAAGTTGGATGACTCCAATTGTGTCATACCTAAAGGACAGACGACTCCCAGAAGAGAAGGACGAAGCAAAAAAGCTGAGAGTAAGGGCGGCCAGTTACGTTCTTATGGACGAGATTCTTTATAAAAGAGGATTTTCCCAGCCTTATCTTAGGTGTTTGGCACTGGACGAAGCAAACTACATAATAAGGGAAATTCATGAAGGAGCGTGTGGCAATCACTCAGGAGCCAGGTCACTCGTCCACAAAATCGTCCATGCAGGATATTATTGGCCAAGCATGCAAGCTGACGCTAATGCTTATGTCAAGGTCTGCGATCAATGCCAAAGGTTTAGCAATGTCCCCAGGCAACCATCAGAGTATTTGACTCCAATGACGGCCCCCTGGCCTTTTGCACAATGGGGACTAGACATTCTAGGTCCATTTCCACTAGGCGTGAGACAAATGAACAATTCCTCGTAGTTGGTATTGATTATTTTACCAAGTGGGTAGAAGCGGAATCCTTGGCTAACATTACACAGCAGAATGTCAAAAACTTCATGTGGAAGAACATTGTGTGCAAGTTTGGAGTACCCAGGGTGTTGGTATCGGACAACGGACGACAATTTGATAATGCACTTTTTAGAGATTTTTGCCTGCATTTCGGAATTCAAAATCATTACTCCTCACCAGCCCATCCACAAGCTAACGGCCAAGCAGAAGTTGCAAACTGATCCTTGCTAAAATTAATCAAGACTCGGCTTGAGAGGGCTAAGGGAGTATGGCCAGATGAACTACTAGGTGTTTTGTGGGCATATAGAACGACAGCAAGAACTCCTACAGGGGAAACTCCTTTCAAGCTAGCCTATGGAACAGAAGCGGTCATACCTGCAGAAGTGCATATGGCTAATCATAGAGTGGCAGCGTATCAAGACAAAGATAATGAGGAGCAACTCCGTTTGAACCTTGATCTCATAGACGAGGTAAGGATGGACACTGAACAAAGGATGGCACGGTACAAAAACCTTATGGCCAGGCAGTATGATGCAATGGTGAAGCCAAGGCATTTCAGCGTAGGGGACCTCGTCCTAAAAAGGGTTTCCTTAGCAACAAAAAACCCAGCTCATGGGAAGTTGGGACCAAACTGGGAAGGCCCCTACAGAGTCGTCAACTGCAAAAGACAAGGGTCCTATTACTTGGAAGCCCTTGATGGGAGGAAGTTAGAGCATCCTTGAAATGTAGAGCACTTGAGGAAGTACTATCAATAAAATGCAAGCTTAGACAAACATGACTTCGGACGAGTCTGGAGACAAACTATTCTACATAAAAGACTTTGTTTATTTAATTTGTCTTATTATTATGTTAAGGAAAAGATTATGGTTTGGCTTGTGTTTGTTTTTCTTTTAAGGCAGGCGTTAGTTTCTTAAAACACGCCTCGTCTATGAACAATGCATTGTGAACAATATTTGTGGAATGTACATAATGTTGCGTAAATCCATAATTCAAGCACTGCTTTTTGTTCATATTGAGTTGAATATAGCTGAAAAGCTTAAAACGAGAAAATTCTCTGGACGCAGAGATGTAATCTCAAGTTTTCCTAAGCAAAGGATGAAATAAAGCATTCTCGTCCAAAGCGAAGGACGAGATAGAGCTGGCACAGATCAAATTACAAGTAAAACCAAGGCATGCTCGTCCATAGAATGGGGCAGGGTAGAAGATAATACCCAACCATACCATGGACGAGGGACAACATGGGCATTTTGAACTTGTTTAAATTACCTACTTTTAAGAAGAGGACATCTCATGGACGAGACAAAAGCACAGGCAAGTTTAAGGACGAGTAGTGCTTATTTACTTAAACCATTTCAAGCGAAGTTTTTGTTACCATTTCACATGGACAAATCACACTCAAGTGGGAATTCCAATAAAAATGGTTTGAATGTGTATCAAAATGTAGACGAGTAAAACAGGAAATCAAGTATAGAAAATAAACACTCGTCCATGCACATAAAATAAACAGTTCACATTAAATTGTTTTTCAAGGGCGGACAAGAAACGTCCTAAACACCCTTTAACTGTTTTGTCAAAATTCGTCCTTAAACATGGACGAATTGAATGTACTTGAGTTACATATATTTTCTTAAAAAAAAAAAAAATGAACTAAATCATCAAAGTTCTAAATTGAGGCATCTGGAATGGGGTTGTCCTGAGGCTGAGTCGTGGCATCGTCCTCTATATTGGCGTCCTCAGAGTCAAGACCAAGGAGAGAGCTAGTGGTGGCAGGGTTCAAATTGAGCACGATGGAGCTGAAGTCCACATCAGGAAACTTCTCAGCAGCGTCCATCCTGAAGTCTTCAAACCCTGCTGCGTGGTTGGTGTCCATAGCATCTGTGTATTGCTTGGATGCCTTGAATTCAGCCACTGCATCTTCCTTGGCTTTGGAAAGGAGAATGCTTTGCTCGTCGCTCTTCCTTTGCAAGTCTTCAAGACGAGCATCTTTCATTGCAGCATTAGCCTTCAACTCCTCAACCGAGGTTTTAAGGTCCTTCGCCTCGTTCGTCGTCTTGGCAACTACCTCAGCCCATTGCCTAGCCTCTTCCTTCAACTCCTGTATCCTCGTCTCTAGCAGGATCCTCGTCTTGTCCAACCCAGTGGCCTGTCTGGATGCGGCTATAAACTTAGACATGCCCTGAAAAAGTCAACAACAGATATAAGTTAAAAAAAAATTAAAAAAAATTAAAAAAAAAAAGAGAAGAAAAGAGGAAAATGTACATTTTGGCCAAGACGGAGGAAGAAATATTACCTTGAAAAGGTCATGAACACCAGAGTGCTTGAAGTCCTTGAGGGACATGTCATAGCAGACGTTTATATCCTCGTCCGTCACAGCGTTCTTAAAACGCTCCCAGGCCAAGTCTTCATTTTCAATGATGTTTGAAAGGGCCCTTTGGGATGGTTGAGACGAGGTGGGCGTGGTTTTGGACGGTGGAGTCTTGGATGGAGTAGACTCTACAGGAGTGGACGAGTCGACGTCATAGACTTTTGTGGTAGGTTGCTGGGACGACGGAGTGGGCTTGTTTACCTGAGACGAGACATGCTTAACCTTTTTACCACGCCTGCTGGGGAGGTTCTCCAAATCCAAGTGTTTGGAGATGGTTTTCCGTTTCTCCCCAGCAACAGGACGACTCCCCTCAACACCTACCTCCTTCCCCTTATTACCTCTCATGGTAGCCATTCCTATAGAGAGACGAGGAGAATTTACTTAGAAAAATAAAAATAAAAGATGAAAATAAAAGATACAAGGAATACAAAAATTTTATACTTACTTTTTCTCACTGTAATCTCGTGGGCAAGTGCAATGTCAGACGGGTTAGGACCTAACCCCCACTTAGCTAGTCGTCTGAGGTTGACCAAGGAATGGAAATCCCTGTCTAAGTGTAGACGAGCCTTGTGGACGCGGTCACGGTGCAACTTGCTCAAAGTGGGTCGTCCAACAGCTGTAATAGAATAAACAAAGGTTAGATGAGATAATAGTAAGTAAAAGGTAAGAGAGAAGGGGAAAGCTAAGGGACTTACCCTCAGGACGAAGGTTCCCTAGGTCCCCAGTAAAACGGCCAAAAGAATCCCGGCCAACGTTTACGGAATTTCCAGCCTAGAATCCAGAGACGAAGAAAAACTTCGTCTTCCATTTTCTGTCAGACGAGGCCAAGGATTTCACTAGCCTACAATCTTTACTCCTAGCTATGAACTGATAAAAACCAGGAGATTGATGAATTTCTGAAGGTTTATAGCAGTAGAGGAACTCGTCCACGGTAATAGGACGGTCCCCTCCAAACACTTCCCTCCACAAAATTTGCATAGAGATGATTAATCTCCATGCATTTGGGTTGAACTGACATACCCCTAAACCTAACCTAACTAACAACTCTCTAGTAAAAGAATTTAAAGGAAATCTAAGACCTCCAAGAAGGTAGGCCTCGTATACACCTATCCCAAAATGAGGGTTGCAACACCACTCTCCACGGACGGGTAATCTAGGATTAAACTCGTCTGGGATTTGGTACCACTCCCTAAGGTTATTTAATCTTTCCTCATCCGTTTTTGAAGGAATATCTACAGCACAGCTATATACAGTTACCTCCGTCTTGTCCAAAGGATTGGACGGAGGGATGGAAGACGAGGTACCTACATGGGACCCTATTGTTTTCCTAAGTTGTTTTTGTACTTCTTCTAAAGGAAGCCCAGGGACCCCTGAGACATACTCCTCGTTAGTAGTGTTTCCCCTACTACTACTACTACTAGTATCACTAGAGTTATCACTACTCTCGTCATAGTACTCGTCTATGGCTTTTTCTGTACTATCGCTAGACGAGGAAATAGTGATTCCTGACATTTTCCAAAAAAGAAAATTTTGAAAACCTAAAAGACGAGGAGAGAGGGAATACCTGGCTTTAGGACGCACTGAAACTATGGACGCGGGAAACTCTTAGACAAGGCTCTAGACGATGAATGTCAAGGAGGAAAAATCTCAGAAGTAAGAGGGTAATGGGGGCATTCCACTATTTATAGATGGTTGACTTGAGTATATGAAACGACACGACCAATCAGACGCTGACACGTGGTCTTCGTCTCGAAAAAATGAATCGACGAAATGAATCACCAATTAGATTGTGACACGTGGCATCTCTGATCGTTAGAAAAACTCGTCCATCCAGAGGAGTAAATTGCTATATTTTCTTGGACGACACATGGACAAGGGGGCAACTGATGGTGTAAGAAAAGCACCAAGTCAATTACTCGTCCATCCCAAGTCAATTACTCGTCCATATGGTCGTCCATATCAATGTACAGAGCGGAGAACGAATGGTTGGTACACTCGTCCTTCCATAACCGTCCTCTTTCATTCTCCATTTGCTCGTCCAATGAAGGACGAGTGAGCAATGAATCTCGTCCTTCCTTAATGATGGACGGGTGAGGTTCACCAAGGCTTACACTTGACATACTTTCAACCAAGAGTCACATTGATTGAATCTCAACACAAGTCCCGATGAGGTGACTCTTGTGACAGTTAAGAAAGTTACCCTCTGAATCTTCCAAACTCTACGACGATTAGGAGAAATAACTGATTTCTAACACTATATAAAGACCCTTCTACGCAGAGGTAAGGGGGCTTTTTCTCTCTTTTGGAATTCTAGATAAAAGTTAAGTCTTTAAGGGCTCTTCTTTCTCCCTCTATCTACTAACTTTACCATCGGAGAATTAAAGGCCGGCTCCACCTGGTCTTCTCTGATTTTCTTTGGTTTTTCAGGACTCATTCTTCAAGATCAAGAGCATCCGAAGATTTTTCAGCCCACTGATCCTTCAGAACTCATCAAAACACACATTTATATCTCTGCCTCTCACAGTCCCACCAGTATCCACCACCTCCACACTAATTTTTCCGGTGAGTTTTGTTGGAAAAACTCCATAAGAACCTCTTAAACTCCTACATCTCATCTTATTTAAGGTAAGAGCTCTTATATTTTGGTGGGTTTTCATATTTTGCTAGAGGTTCTTCTAATCTACGTTTTGGAAGTGTTATTCATGTGTTTATGTATATGAGCTTTGTTTTGGTGGACATATTTGGTGAATGGTTGTGAATTTTGTACAATGGTAGCCATTTGAAGTTTACCCATGAGAAGGATTCGGGGGTTTTTGCTTGCTAATGTGAGATAGTTGGTAAATCTATTTTTTATTGTTTATTTGGAGCTAGTGAAGGATTTTATATTTAGGTTTGTAATGGTGGATATTGTTATATATGTTGTTGTTTCTTGGGTCTCTTGAAAATAGTACATGTATATTGTGGAAGAAATTCATAAAGTGTTAGGATCTCTTATGATAAAGGAGAAGGCTTTGAATGACATGATTTACGTCTATAAATTGGGTCTATGCTTTGTAAATTAATTTGTTGAGAAAATTTAGGAGTAGAATACATTATTTGTGAGGTTATACTAGGCTTGTCTAATTAATTGCTTATTTGGAAATTCTTAATTTGTAGCTAGATACAATTTCAAACTTTATGCTTATTGTGATAGGTTTGCTTGATATTATTTAGGTTCTAGCTAATCTCCTTTAGAGCTTGGAGAATTAGGCCTTTGGGGGTTGCAAGATAAGTAGCTTTCAATCGGATTTTTTTTTCAAAAATAATCATATTGCATAAACATCATTTTTGGGTCAAACACATTTTGGAAAATTATTTGTGGAACTATGTTTTCCTAAAAGTATTGTGTTGTGACCCTATTATATATGACTATTTATGAATAGTGCATCATATTTGGTAATGTATATTGGAAAATGTATGAGGTGTTAGCATGGAAAAGAAAAGCATCTTTTATAAAACTCTTGGGAATGAATTTTATGGATTTATTGCATTATTTGCAAATTTTAAAGATGTTTTATCTTGATCTATGATATGTGGGAAATTGATAGAAAATCTTATTAACAAGAAATTATTTTGGAAAATTTTATTAACAAGAAATTATTTTAGAAAATTTGAGAACCTTGTGAATATTTTGGGTATTTCAAAGGTTTTTTGTGAAACTACTCAAAATTGAACCATGTTTTGATTTCATGTAAACTGTGAGCTCTTCATGTTTTTACCCTTTGGTTGTGACATGTGATTAGTCGATGATTACCCAGCTAGTTGCTGTAGTCTTTATGACATTGGTATCTTGGCAACCTGTCTTTATGGTGGATTGATGTCTTTGTGGTACAATTGATGTCTTCGTGACATAACTGATGTCTTTATGGTATACTTAACGTCTTTATGGCGACTTGTCATGTGGCCTTGGGTTGGATTTTTAGGTTTTAAAATGGCATTTTGATAACTCGCAATAAATAGTATGTAGTTTCAAGTTGAAATATTTTGAGAAAGCTTGGTGCTACATTGTTTTAATCATTCATGTCAATTTATTAAGAAAAATGGACATGTGTGATCCTAATGGAAATTCCCAAATTATAACATATTTTGTAATATGTTCATCATCATGAAACTTGAATTTCAATCACCCCCATTAATTATGCTACTTACTGGGCTCTGTCTTATCCCATTATTTTACAAACTTTTTAGAGTAGGTAACAATCATTTTGAGACAGCTCTTTGGAGGCTAGTAGTAGTTAGACTAACTATTAATGGAGGCTGAACTTTTGTGATGAAGATATTTGGATAATGTGCATCATAGAGTAGACTTGACTCATTCTTTTGTATATTATAGTAGTTATGACTTTATTTCCACTAATGAGACAAGTTATTGATATGTAATTGTATTTATTCTGACCTTCATTCTTTTGTGACCAATGGTCCTTGTAATTTTTGCATAGAGCTCTGACTTACTTTGGGAGTATTGTCAATGAAATTATTATGATAAATCTTGATGTTGGTACTTGTTATGAATCATTTGGATTGAATTGTCAAAAAAAGAAAAATCTACAGGTACCTTTGAGATGTTTTACTCATGCTTTGGACCCTTTTGGGTTTGGGGCGTGACATTGTAACTTACTAATTTTTTTAGTTCTTGCCAATTAATTGCTCTAACTAACTCCTATCATTTTGTGGCAGAGAGGAAGAGAGAGAAAGTGAGAAACAAATTAATAAATAAATGAATAGTAAGAAAATTGATATAGGGTGAGTTGTGAAATGGTGAGTTAAAATAGATAAAATTGGTTCTTGAGGTGCTATATGCTAAAAGTTTTAGCAATACTGATGTGTATGTTTTTACATTGCTATTTTAGCACCCCAAATACCAAAAATAATCTACGCCTAGTGAGCTATAATTAAATTTTTTTAATTCGTTGCTACAGTAAGTTTCTAAGCAACAAGCTAAATATTAAATCACAATGTTTTATTCAATTCTCCCTCTTTTTTATGCTCAAAGATTTTTTTTTAAAGGTAATAAAATAATAATAAAGAAAAAAATATTTAAATGAAGTGGTAAAAAAATAGGATATATGATGTAGGGTGTATTATTAAGTGGTATGTTAAAATAGATAAAATAATTTTTTAGAGTGTTAAATGCTAAATTTATGTGAATGCAGTTTAAGAACCTAAATTGAACTCAAAAGATTAGAATATTGCAGGAAATAGGAGAACAATGAATAAATCATAATTAAAAATACTCAAATAAAAAACCAAATTCTCTTTGGTTGGAAATGAGATAGATAGATAGCTAGGAAAAATTGTTAGCGAGGGGAAGAGTGGGATTATTGTTTGTGCTTCTTGTCCTCAAAGAACTTGATGTACGTATTCCTCATGCGATTTGCTGGCCAGTCTATGACTTTGGGCATTTTGGGAGTGATACAAGAAGAGACAGAAGAAAAAGATTGCCTAAGAGCAGGGCAACTTGATGCATTTGAGGGCTTTAGGCAAAAGTTAAATGGAGACTTTTTATATACTTAAATGTGACTTATAAAAAAATTAAATATTATTTAAACTCTATTATCTTGTTTTAGATGCAAAATTACTAATTAACCACGTAATTTAAATTTTTTTTTTTTGAGAAAGTCTATAAACACAAAAAATTGATAAAACTTTTCGCATTTGTTGATGTGATAGATTGATAGTGGTAAGTAAAAATGTAATGTTAGCAAAGGACTTAAATGAGAACTAATAAAAGTTTTCAAACTCAACTGCTGTGAAAAATATTGTGAAGATTTTATCTATATATAATATATATATATATATATATATATATTTTTTTTTTTTGAAAGTGTTACATTCATAACATTTCATAACAATCCTAGATGTTAAGTTTTTACTAATTCTAATTTGAACCCACCACTAAAATTACTTTTTTGTCCACCATTAACAGCTAATAACAACTTGTCACTTAAGACTTGTGTATTGCTCTTTCTTTTTTCTTTTAGAAGTACTATAGTCACAATACTTATAACAAATTTTTAGTGTTAAGTTGTTACTAATTTTAATTTGAACTCACAACTAAATTTTTTTCTTACCAATAACAGCAAATAAGAACCTGTTATTTAAAATTTGTTGTGAAAAATATTGTTGACATAATATTTCTCTCATTTTTTTTTTCCATTTGATAAAAAAATATTGCTTTATTTATTTGCTAATATTTAGGCTTAATTAATTCTATTATAATATAAAAAAAAAAAAAAACTCTATTGATAAAATATGAAAGCTTTATTTTACTTGAGGGCTTTAGGGGATGGCGTCATTTGCCTATACTGTTGAGCCGCCTATGCTGAGGAGGAAATAAAGGGAAAGTGGTGGCAAAGAAGAAAGAGAAAGAGGAGGGTGACGGTTGGTTTTTTTTTTTTTTTGCAAGAGATTCCCCTCTTTAGCAGAATCGCAAGATTTTGTTTTAGAAATTTTGGGGAGGCCATGGTCCTCTCCCTCTGGGATTATTATCCTCCGCCAATGGGATCATAGATACAGTGAGGTTCCAGTAATGTACAATTCGCTTTCTTCATAAAAGTTATATGCACATGATTCTTTGCTTCTTTTTTGGTTACGTTTAATTCTTTGCTTCATACTTTTAAAGGTAACAAAGTGAATTACTAAGAACATTACTGTAGAAAGAAAGAAAAAAAAATGTTTATTCAATGAGGGCGTAACTGTCCAGTGGGCCATTGTCCTCTGGAACTATAATACTATATATTCGCCAATGAGGGCGTTCTCGTAGCCACACTTAACTCTTTCTCTCTCTCTCAACAGAAAGAAAGAAAAAAAAAAAAAAAAAAACTCTCTCTCTCTCTCTCTCTCTCTAAGGAAAATAATTTTGGGCCCCCCGCTCAAAGAAAAAGAAGAAATTTTTTTTATTTATTGTTTATATATATATATATATATATTTTAGAGTTGCGCCTCCCCTTTCTAAAAACTTAGATCCCCTCCATTTTAATTAGTTTAGTTCAACTAGCAATTATTCAATTCAAAAACTTAACAAAAATAAAACTTTAAAATAAAAAAATAAAAAATCTTAATCGGCCCAGTATTAAAGTATTAGCATCAATTGTTCTAAATGCTAAATATTTAACATTTAGAATATCAAATATCAAAAACACTATTGTACGAGACATTTCAAATGCTATATTAAAGTAACAAAAGTAATTTTTGGTTTGTGAAAACAAATTTTTTTGCAATAGCTGATGTTCTTAAAAAACAATATTATTTTGTGTTTTTTTGTCGTTGTTGGTAGATAATTGCATTTTAATGTATAAAGAAACAGTGATTTTGTGTATTTATTTTAGTTTTTAGTTTGTTAATAGATATGAATACCTATTTGAAATCCTAAGTCCGCTCCTGTTTTAAACACGTGAAAAAATTAAAAATTAAAAATTAAAAATGAAAACCTTTTCATTTTGCATAATTTATTTTTTAGCCGGTTTGAAAACTGGGTGTTGGAAACTATCCTTTGAATGCCACTTAGAATAAAAATGATAGATTGTCGGCAAGAAATTCGCTGTTGTCCTTGTTGTTACATGGGCTTGAAAGATCTACAAAATCAATAATAGGAACAAAGCGGACTAAAAAGAAAAATTAACACAAATACACATAAAAGAACACCAATAATTTTCATGATTTGGCTTTTGGTCTATGTTCACGAGAAAGGATGTTTGCGGTGTGGTGTGGGTGCGGTTTAGCCAAAATTATAACCGTACTACACTTTATTTTTGCAGTCACATGTACGGTGCAGTAATTAAGATGCGGTTTGAATGGTTTGAAGCCGATATATTTTTCAAATTTTGGGCTTTTCTTGCCTAGCCCAAAGCTAATTTTTCCCTTTATTTTGGACCAAGTTTTTAACTACTGAGCTAATTTTTCTTTATTTTGAGTTGACTTTCCTAATCAACACTTATTAGGGTTATTAAACTATTATTTATTCTTTTGAAAACCAGGGTTATTAAACTATTAATAATATATTTAATATTAAAAAATAAATATATTAATATATATAGAAGGTGTGGTGCAGTGCAGTGTACTGTTACTTGAGGTGCGGTGCGATTATGCCATTTTGTAAGTGATTTTGGTGCGATTTTTCCAGTTTGTGTGGTTTCGTGGACACCCTTATTTATGGGTGGTGACAAGAAAAAGTTTCATTCACAAATTTAAAAAATACAAAATAATGTAAATGCACTCTCACAAAACTCAAAAATTATTTTATAAAAAATTACAGAGTTTTGTCACTTTTTATAAAGTTTGAGGTTAATACAAAGTTCGATGACGTACCTAAAAGAAAGACAGGTTTTCCCTTCCCTTGAATAAAGACAAGTTTTCTCTTTCCCATGCAATGGGTATTGTTACATTCATAAAAAATTTGATAACTTTTTACATATTTGTTGAGTTGATAAGTTTTTATTAATTCTTATTTAGGTAACATCACATTTTTTTCTTATCATTAACAATCTGACACATTAGCTAGTGTAAATTTTTTTGTCAAAACTTTTGTCTGTAGACTTTCACTACATACAAACCCCTTCAAAGATGCCTCTCACTCATGCATCCCGCACCTATTTTCCTAACCAAAGCATCATATATATATATATAAATCAAAAGGCACGCATTTTTTTAGACTTCATATATGAGTACTAGACTACTAGTCCGCTAATAGAACTTTTCCAAGTAGAATTTCATAGGCAAAATATAAAGGCTACAAACCAAGTAGAGGTTGGGAGGGGTTTCCTAGCCTCATAAGTCAAATCATCACTACATTGGGTTATACTTATGTGATGCCAATTTATGCGCACTCAATTCATGCCATTTATTAATAAATTTTCACGTTTGCTTGAATTGCATCAAGTTCCATAAACTAACCTCCTCTATCATCTCTATCAAAATCCCTGAGGGTTAACTTATATTGCAAACCCAAAACTCAAATAAAGTCAAAATAGAATATCTTATCCAAAATTTATCAGCCTTTAACTTTTCAATACCATTCATTTCCGAGTATATGTATTCATTTTATTAAAGTTTGATAAGGGATTTATTTGGCAGTGGCAAAGAAGATAAACATATCAATTTGGGGATTTCTTTGTCGAGGTACAATACTCTCTTTCTTTCTTATAGATGAAAATAAAAATGAAGAGAATTTATTTTATGGTGAGATTACTTTTTCATGAATTTAAAGTGTAGATACTTTTAGGCCATTTCAAATTTCATCAAAATGAAGAATGTGGTGCTTTATTAACGTTCAACTTAATGAAAAATAATTGGAATCTCACCAATTCAAAACAAATCCTTATCCCCTCTTTAAACCCGTACGCCTGTCTTACTTTTTGAACTTTAACAGTATGGCCAATGATGGCAAGACTTTATGGAGAAAAGAGAAAGCATGAATCAGCTTTCAAACTAGCCAAGTTGCTAATAGTAAAAGATCGTTTGTGGTGGACAAGAAGTCCAGAAAACAGTATACATCAAACACATGACAAAACCAAGGACCCGGGAAAAGCTGAAAATGCTGAACGTCTTACCTCTTTGCTTATGGCAACAAGCAAAGGAATAGTAGAGATTGTTGAGGAGATACTCAGAGTGTATCCCCAGGCGGTTGATCACGTAACTCCTGATAAATGCTGGAACATACTGCATGTGGCCATTAGCCATCGTCAATTGGAAATCTTTCATCTTGTGAAGAAGATGGACATACCAATGGCCAGATTAGTTCGACGGATTGATGAGGATCAGTGCACCATCTTGCACCATGTTGGAATCATGAAGTATTACAAAGGGGGTACCCTGCCTGGTCCTGTTCTCCAATTGCAAGAAGAGCTGCAATGGTTCGAGGTATGTCCTTGTTTTTGGTACTGAACTCCATATATAATATTCATTATTTCAAAATATGCTTTTGAATGTGAGAAGATTTCCGTGAATATGAGATCACCAAATTTGGCTTATTCCTTTAGGTTTAGAAATACAATTTCAAGCAATGTGTACAAAGATTTTGTCCCATCATCAAAAAAATTTAAAATACTAATCCTACCACCTACCAATGCACATCATATCATATGGTTGGACCCTTATGTTACAAATAAATATTAACAGACGGTCTAAATTATGAATTTGATTCTCAAAAAAAAAAAAAAAAAAGTCTTGGAGTTAAATTGTCCAAACTAAAAGTGTAAGAGCCAAATTGATAACATTATCTAAGTGATATTTACAATAGAATCCTCAATTAAAAATTTTAAATACAAACTAAAATCTAGAATTTTTATAGCACCTACTTGAACTCCACTAATTTAGGAATCATATACCTCTTAGCCATGAGTACTTATTTGGGACTATAATGACATGATATTTTATTTCCTTATATAATAGTGAATCTCATTAATTAAATTTATAATAACATTATTCACGTAAGATGAGGAAGTAGTATTTTACTAAACTCTTGAAGCAACTAAAAACTTTATGTTAGGTATGATCTGGTGTATTAATCTTGATGCCTATGTTATTCTTACATTTGTAAAATGACAAAACTATTAATTACCATTTAATAAAAAAGTTGTTACCAATTTTACTATAAAATTGCAAACTTATGTAATAATAAATGTGATTGGTGTCATGTCAACAGTCTTATAACTCAAAAGCAAGTGTACAATTTTTTGTTTTGAATCCTCCTTTGCCCAACTAAAAAAAATAGTTGATTGGTGCCAACATTCACAAAATAATAAGTTAAAGGACTGTATACATATTGTATACACAGTCTTCCAAACCAGAGAAATCGCAAACTCAAGTCATGATTTCAAAATTCAAAATTGTCACAATTTCCCTTTTCTTTTAAAATTGTGTGTACTAAGTGCACTAGACATTTACTTAAGTTAAATTTATTAGTTAGGATTTGTTTGTGATTAAATGCTGAGACACTGAACGAATATATATATTTTATGCAGCGTGTGCAGAGGATAATTCCCTCTCATTACGAGATGTACCGCTGCAAGATTAAGGACACGCCTGCACCTGCAAAAATAGCTCAAACCCATCATACTGATGAAGCCACTGAAACCCAACAAACCGATGAAGACCCCGAAACTGGACAAACCGCTCAAGAGTTATTCGAAAAACCCATGCAGTACTTCTCAAGGATGCACAAGAATGGCTGAAGCGAACCTCCGAGGCTTGCTCTGCTGTTGCTGTCCTTATTGCCACTGTTGCCTTTGCAGCTGCTTACACAGTCCCTGGAGGTTCCAATCAGGACACTGGGGTTCCCATCCTACTACAAGACCCTTTCTTCTTGGTTTTCACTGTCATGGACGTCCTCTCTCTCGCAAGCTCATTGACTTCCGTAGTCATGTTCCTTTCTATCCTTACCTCACCATTTGAGCTACGGGATTTTCGCATCTCTCTTCCACAGAGACTTACACTCGGCTTCACCTTCCTGTTCTTCTCAGTGGCGGTGACTATGCTTGCTTTTGCTGCAACAATTATACTTATCATTCATTTGAAGAAGCGGTGGACTACTACGCTCATTTATACCGCTGCATTCCTTCCAGTCTCTGTTTTCGCATTATTGCAGTTCCCTTTGTATGTTGCGTTTATGAGTACTTTGAGGTTCTCTTGGAAAGTTATTAGGAGAGTTTTTCTAGCTGTTTCCTCCAAAGTCGGTTTAAGAACACTACTGCGGGCTCCATTTACAAGACCCTCTAAGATTCCTTATAAAATTTTCTCTCATATTTTAGATTATATTAGTCGCTAATCCGTGCGATACACAGGAAAATTATTTTGTATAAAGATGAAACGTTAAATTACTTAATGAAAAATAAAATCAAACTTAAATTTAAAATAAAATGTAGAATTAAATCTTAAATATTCTCAACTATCCATAAAATGTATGAAACATAAAATCTTAAGGCAGTTATTTATTGCCTTATCATATACTGTCGTGTATGTACTACAATGACCAATCACCACTTACCAAGAGATGCAAATAAAACATTTGCTTTGACTTCATCACCGAATTGCAGAAAAAGAGCAGCACAGTACGAACATAGTACATAATCTAAATAATGCCCAGCCAAGCAATAAACCGTAACAGACAAAAGGCTTAATATCATATAATATATTATAAGCCAACTATATTTCAAAACCAAACAATGCAGCGCAGGCACAATACGCACAAACCAGCAAATATATAGACCATGCTCAGTCAAACAAAGATTTAAGAAGACAAATATCTTAATAATATATAATTTAATTAATCCCACCACTACTGTCAAGCATCAAAACAACTTATACAATGGTTGGAAAATATCTCAGACACAGAGCAAACACAGCAAATATGACAAGGGCAAAACACTTTATCGGCAATTGGTTTACTTGGCACAAATTTTCTCAAACACATGGTGTGCACAAATATTTTAATGCTTAGTTATAAATGTTTGTTATTATAAAAATTAAAATTTAAAAACAGAAAAAAATAGCATGATTGTAAAGAAAGAATTCAATAGCAATAGCGTCAGGGTACTGCTGTTTTTTGTCCACAACCTTCGTTGGGGTTTTGTCTCTGACAGAGGGGGAAAAAAAATAAAAAGGAAAAATGGAAAGAAGAAAACAACAAAAGTAAACAGTTTATATAAACATATAATAAAATAGTTACCACTGAAACTAAATAAGCGAAACTAACAAAATTACAATTGTTTAATGTTTTAAGTGAACGTGTCAGCAATTTATGTAGGCCATGTGACGAAATGAGGAGTGTGGTTGATTAAAAGTTAAACGTTTCGTGTCATTAGTAATTATATAGATTTCAACTCTAAGGTGTGGTTTGTGATAGCTGAAACGTAGCACATTTTACGTCTGTGTTTTGTTTCGTTTTTTTTTTTTTTTTTTTTTTTTTTTTTTTAAAGACCAGCGCTGAATAGTGCACCAAGGCATATGAACAGTAAAAAGAGTGAACGGTAAAATTTTTATTGTTTTTATTTTTCAGTTTTTAGCAAATAAGCGGATCTTAAATAGATCCTAAATGTTAGCGAATACCTTTTCCTCAAAGAGAGAGAAATAAAAAATTGTCAGCCAATACCTAGTCGTAAGCCAACTTCTTATTGTGTGCTTTTGAGTATTAAAAATTTTTAGTACTATAAATTTTATTTAAAAAAAAAAAACTTATAAATTAAGGTAATAAATAATGTAATTGATGCTATTTCAACNTCCTTCCATGACATGACAGTAACATTGTCCCCCTCCAATATTATCTCTGTAAATCCCGCTTCCATTGCAAACTCCACAGCCCCTCTACACGCCAGTGCTTCGGTCTCTTCACTGTCCTGCACAGAGGGTCCTCTTGCTGCCAAAGCTGCCATAACTTCACCCTTGTCATTGCGAACCACCACACCAAATCCCGACGCATTCAACTCCTTGAAAACAGCTGCGTCCACGTTAATTTTGTATGCTAAACCCAATGGTGGATTCCACTTATTTTGCTGCTGCACTAATTCATTAGACACCCGAACCGAAAGATGGTCTTGAGCATCCCGATATTCCTTCAGATAGTCCTCTGCCCGTCGAACCAGCCGAGAAGGATCCTGTATACGGCCTCCATGTAACACCGAATTCCTCTGGTTCCATATCACCCAACATTGAACAAAGAATAACTCCATGTCCTCCACATTCAGTAGAGCCATCAAATCCTCAATCAGCTGCACTATATCTCCTCTAGCCGTCGTACACTTCTGTAAGCAAACTTTGCTACCCGCCCATACATCTTGGGCGACCCACATTCCCACAAGACATGAAGAACAGTTTCAGCACCTTGCCTACACATCTCGCATGTGCTGTCCTCCAGGATCACTACAAAAAACGCTGGTTTGAGCCGCGTTTTTTAGCCGCGTTTTTGAAAAACGCGGCTCTAGGTAAGACTTCGAGCTGCGTTTTTGAGCCCCGCGGCTTCAGACCGGTCTATAGCCGCGTTTGTAAAACGCGGCTATAGACCAGGTCTGAAGCCGCGTTTTCTGAAGCTGGAGCTACGTTTACCTCCCTGGACTGAAGCCGCGTTTTTAAAAAGCGGCTACAGACCCAACTGGAGTTCTTTTTTTTTTTTTTTTTTTTTCGAATATGTCTGGAGCTGCGTTTGGTTAAACGCAGCTTAAAGATCTATTATAAATTAAAAAAAAAATCATAAATACTCCACACACTCTAATTTTTACCCAAAAAAAAAACACTCTTTGTCTAAGCCCTTCGAACACCCTAAGCGACTCCCAACAATCTCCACCACCGATCCTAGTATCCTACTCACCGGCGCCGACAAAGCCCAGTCTTCCATCACCGGCGCTGCCTTGGGTCTCTCCCTCTCTCTCTCTCCAACTCTCAATCTCACTCAAGACACTCACAAGGCCGACTAACAGTAAGTTTTTTAAATTGTTTGTTTTGATTTTTGTTTTACGGTTTCCATTTTTGGTTTAGGGTTTCGATTTAGGGTTTTGATTTTGGGTTTAGGGTTTCGATTTTAGGTTTAGGGTTTCTGATGGTGTTGTCGTGGTTGTGGGGTGGGTTGTTGCCATGATGGTGTCTAGTGGTTGCGAGATCGGCGTGGGTCTGGTGGTTGCTAATTTGGCGTGATTCTAGTTGTGAGATCGGTGTTGGGTTTTGGTGGCTGCGTCTGGTGGTTCTCTTTATACTATAATCTTTAAAGCATTTTTGTTATGGGATTTGTTAAAGATTGGTTTTTTTAAGCTTTGAAAGTTCTATTTGATTAGATTAGTTTAAAATTTATTATTTGGTGGTTCTGCTTTGATTTTTACTTTATTGGATTGCTTGAGTTGGCTGGGATTTATGTGGATAGATAAGGGTAATCAGTTTGTGTTATGAACTGTACTGAGAAAATTGAATTGGTATTCATTTTTGTGTCTTGAATGTTTAGATGGGGTAGTTTGGTAGTGGATGCCAATTATGTCATGCCAATTAAATTGAAAGATTGAATAAACTTTTCATATTTTGGTTGAAGATCTTGCTTCTGAGAGATCAAAATGTTATTACGTGGTTTTCATTGTTGCTTCCAAAACATTGGCGTGAAAGTGGACATAAATAAATAATTTTTTTATGCTTTACAGGTATATTTTTTTATTCTTGGATTCGAATTTGAATTTCTCATTCATTCTATGATTTATCTGATTTCATTTTACTTTCACTCGGTTTCTCAAAATTTTATGTCATATTTGATTGACTAGATCTACTAATTAATTAGAAATTCTCAAAAAATCTGATTCTTTTCATACTCTGACTAATGGGTTGTTATTGTTTGTTTGTAAAAGTTTTGAGCTTTAGATAGACATTTAACCCAAAATTTTCTTTTGTTAATTCACTATTGTGAATAACATTTTCTGGGTTTCTCATAAGTGGTTGGTCAGAATTTTCTGGGTTTCTCATGGTGAAACCTGTTTGGAACACAATTTGGGAGACCAAGACTGCTTGTTTAAGAATGAGCAGCTCCTAAGTGCATTGCCTCTTGAGTGCCACGATGCAAGGGTTGCTTTCCTTACTCCCAAGTTTGTGCCACCACAGAAGATGGCCTGCGTGGTTCATCTTGCAGGTATATTGGTTTTATTTTCTTCTACACTAATTCAGAAATGGGACTTTGCATTGAACTTTAGCTTAATACTACATTGTTGATGGAGAGTTTAATCGTTTAAGCGAGTCTCTTGTTTTATTGCTTTGTTTATCTGTCACAAAGTGTTTGGTTTTGGTGCTGTGGTTAATGTATTAGCTTGTGCATGGTTCATGGTAGGATTTTTTTATTCTCAATTGGTCAAGCCTTAATTTGAGTTTACATTGTTTTACTGGAGAATTCATCAGGGTTTTTATCAGCCTTATGATGATTTGCTGCAACCAAATAAGGTTTTGACATGTAGCAAAGTAAAGAGGGCTAGTTTAGATTGATTAGATTGGCTTTACGCTGGCTGAAATCCCTACTCTAATTATGCGTTTCAATAAAGAAGTAAAATCTGGTGTTTAAGTGATGTTTATATGGGAATAGCTCAAGCTTTAATAGTTGACTTGGTAAATGAATGGCTTCCATTTGTTCCATGAGCTAGGTTTTTGGATTAGCTCCATTGGCTATCAATTGGTTGGAACTTTAAGTTTTGGTTTAAATGCAGGGAAACAACTCAAAGCTTTAATATTTGACTGGGTAAATGAATGGCTTCTTTGCGTTTCATGAGCTTGGCTTCTGGATTAGTTCCATTGGCTATCAATTGATTGGAACCTTTAGTTTTGATATAATTTGTTTCCTTTTGAAATGTTTGACTCCTTTCATTTTTGCTTTTGGTTTCCTTCCTCCCTGGATGCAGGGCCAAGGAGTTATCCAAAGGAAAAATTCCTCAATGAAGTCTAACTTTAAGGATAATGTGATAACTACACTTGGTAAAGGTTAACTAAAGTATATTTAATATTTTTGGCAGATTTATATGTTTTTGCATTAGGTTTTGTTTATATTCCTCCAATGTATATTACTTGCTGGAAAATACTGTATCCATTGGGAAATAAGTATTGAGGTTTGTCCTCTTGGCAGTTAGAATGTAGTTATTAGTCAGTTGGTGAAATGTTTAATTTTTGATTTATTAATTCCAAATTGAAATGCAAATATTTTTCATTTGAGGATGGTTCTTCCATCACTATTGTGAATTATTCAAGTAATTAATTATTCATGGGAATTTCTATACTAACTACAGTTGATATTATAGTGACCTTTCTGATACTTTGAAAACTACAATTTTTTTTATTCCTTCTGCACACATTCATTTGAGTATATTCTTGTTTGTGCTACTTTCCAGATTAATTTCTGAATTTGTTATACTAATCTCAGATATTAACAATGTTCATTATTTCTTAGTTTCCTGCCAAATCTCAAAATTCTATTTCAAATTACACCCTTTACCATTGAAGGAACCTCCTCCCTTTGGTGCATTTGACATTTGGTAGTTAGCTATCTGGACTACAACTTATAGCCTCTTTTTGCAGCACGGGGACCATACCTTTGAGATCATATCTTTTGTCGGTCAAATTTGTCATTTCAAACTTTGAATTAATTGGTTGGGTTACATAAAAATATTATTTCAGTGTGTAAAAAGAAATGTATATATTGTTAACTCTACAAGTGGAGCACTCATACCCCAAAGGTAAGTCTCTTTTTCCCCTCTGAACTTTGATGGTTTCTTGAAATTCAGTAGGTGTACATGCTGCAATGGTTGTCTTCTTTATCCTTATTAATTGTCTTATCTTTATAGTACTTATAGGCATATTTTCTAAGCATGGCTGACAAGGAGTTGGCAATTTCCCTCTTTTAATAATTTGATGATTTATCTAGTGAAAAAAAAGAAAAAAGAAAAAGGAAAAGAAAATGTCATGCACGAAACTAACAAGATATATTGTCAAAATTGTCATGCACAAAATATCATGATATGATATGGCCTAATTTATTGGAAGATAATGTCACTATGTAGTTAGAAGAAAATGCTTTTAAAATTAGTAAAGGTTGTCATTGTTTAAGAGACACATGGGTGATGGGTGTGTGCTTTCAGTTTTTCTAATCAGAAAAAGTATAAAGCAAAGAACGAACTATGGGTTTGTGCGCATGCTTAATATGGGTTTGTGATTGGGATTGAATGAGTGTGGAAAATCCAATTGTTTTTCCGTTGAATTCTTTCACTTTATTGCTTAAGCCCAGCCCATAGAGCTAACAACATGGTAGTTGGCCCTCAGGAGCCCAGTCAAAGATATTTTTTTTAATTTAAAATTTTAATTTTTTTTATAATAAATCTGACTCCAACCTAATCTAAATTGTATCTGAAATTCCCTCTATAAATTTTGAACACTTATTATCATATAATCTTGAAAAATGCTAAAGGTATTATAAATTTTACCACATAAGGCACTTAAATTGATGTAGCAATGAATGTAATATCTCCATCATCACTCTGCAATTTTGGACCTTTTTATAATGAGATAAAGCCTTTATATAAAGGGTGAAATCTCTTCTAAAAAAAAACATAAAGGGTGAAATCATTAATAAGCAGTTTTATTGATTTTTTTTTTTTTTTTCATTTGATATATGAATTTATGGATGCAGAGGGAAATCGGACACATGGAGTGTCCAGAGGATGGGGGAGTGGAGGCCTTGCAAGTGGTGGCTACAAGGACACCTAAGTGGTAAGTGGAGCTTCAAGTTTGAATTTCTGTCTTTGACAAAAATTTCTGGATCTGTGGGATACATATAGGATTTGGCAGATTGTCTACAAATGAATTTTTTGGGATATAATAATTGTTTTGTCATGTATATCTTTGAGTTTGGAAAGTCAATGAGGAATAATTTGCAAAATCAAGAATTTTGAACTCCTTAATTATGTTTGGGATGGAAAGAGAATTATGTTTCACCTTTCTTTTAATTTGAATAGATACATACAAACTATTAGTGGTTTTGTACATATGTACCTAATGATACACTACTAGTTTTCTCAAGAAATCATTAATAAGCAGTTTTATTGATTTTTTTTTTTTTCATTTGATATATGAATTTATGAATGCAGAGGGAAATCGGACACATGGAGTGTCCAGGGGATGGGGGAGTGGAGGCCTTGCAAGTGGTGGCTACAAGGACACCTAAGTGGTAAGTGGAGCTTCAAGTTTGAATTTCTGTCTTTGACAAAAATTTCTGGATCTGTGGGATACATATAGGATTTGGCAGATTGTCTACAAATGAATTTTTTGGGATATAATAATTGTTTTGTCATGTATATCTTTGAGTTTGGAAAGTCAATGAGGAATGATTTGCAAAATCAAGAATTTTGAACTCCTTAATTATGTTTGGGATGGAAAGAGAATTATGTTTCACCTTTCTTTTAATTTGAATAGATACATACAAACTATTAGTGGTTTTGTACATATGTACCTAATGATACACTACTAGTTTTCTCAACAAATATTTCTATCACTTTTTTTTTTCATTTAGCATCATCCTCTTTATGGATTTTTGCTTGGAGATTTTGATGGCCTTGTAGTGAGAGAGGGCCTCATTTGGACAATTTGTTCTTCATCACCTCCCATTTTCTTGGCATAAAGGCCAGCCTCAAAGAAGCGTTTTACAGCATCATCTACATACTCCTTCCCTTGCTGAACATTCATTCCCTTCCCTATTTTTTCTGGGAATCTTGTGAAGACATTTTCTCCTTTTAGGACAGCCCCTACCTGCAATAGCTCTTGCTGGAATATTCGGTCACCTTGGCCTCTTCATTTGCCTCAGTACTCCAAATCTTCACTGGAGTAGGAAGTTGAACTATTGAAATAGCAAGAGACAATATTGTGATCAATTCGAAGAGACCACAATAGGTCAAGAAATTTACAACAAATAGTATATATATTTGTCTTGTATTATTTGTACTTTATTCTTGTCTTGTAAGAGTTTCTGTGAAATACAATTTTTAATTCACATATTGTATATTAGTGGTTACATAGGCTATTTAATGAGAATGATGGAATTGTGAGATGAGGACTTAAAACCTTGACTTGCCATGTTTATGAAAAATAGAATGAACAAAACCTTTTACAAAGTAAGGGAGAACAAATTTTCATTGTTTAGGATGTGTGCAATAGAGCAAGACAATACAAATGCGTGTTGAAGTCTACAGTAGCAGAGGAGAATATTAAACAATACTATTACTGGAAATAGGGTTTTGATGAGGAATAGGATATATGCTTATGTATAGTTGTTGACATGAAATGTATGGTGAATTATTTTCTTTCTCCATTAGAAGCTACAGATATGTATCTAATTAAAAAGAAGTTGCAGATATGTGGGTCTTATTTTCTCTTTGGCTTGATTTAGTGGTTCCAAGAGAAAAGGAAAATGAACAAGACTTAAGAAATATGGGTAGGCTGAAGGAAGAAAGTTGCTCTTCTAATTTGCGTTTTTTGTAGTGAAGATAAAGTTCAGTTGATTTTATTGGTTTAAAATTTTATTGCAAATCAATACAATAAAAATGCTAACTAAAGCATTAAAAGGCTAGAAGTGGGATAAACATTTATCATAACCTCTCTTTTTTCTTTTTCTTTTTTCTAAGGAATTGGAGCTAAACACTCTTTAGTCATACTCACCACCACAGGTCATTTTATTAGACTTTTAAAAAATTTAATATTTTTCTCCAAAGTCCAAAGTGTACACGTTTATGGCTGGGAAGCATTCCACTATTTTCTATGCTATGAGTCATCATGTCAATCTGCAAGAGTTATCAGAACCCATGTGAATTGCATACTATAGTTACACATTTCTTACAATTAAGCAATTTTTGAAAATTAATTTTTATATTTTTTTTTGTTTTAATTCGAGCTTTAATACTAAGTTGGCCGATTACCTGTTTTAATTCTATTTTTTGTTGACTGAATTTGCAGACTATTATGGTGTTTCTGCTTCATATACTAAGCTGAGGTACTACACAAATCTAAATTCTGTCAAGTCAGTTCAAAGTTACTAATTATAGTTCACATTTTTTTTTTAAAGAAGTAACTAATAAATTTTAAACTGAGCTCTAAGCCTCTCAATGCTTTCACTTACCTTGGCTTTATTTGTAGATATCTTTCTCATGTCATGAATGTGGCGACTCCAACAGAAGACTGCTTAGAGCTCGTGAATGAGTTGCTTGTACCCATAATAAAGGCTAAAAGTGAGAAAAGTTTGACAAGACAGGAGGTAAGCCTCTTTAGAAGATCCACATCATGTCCCTTACCATTTACTGATATTTTAAATCAAATTGTGTGCTTTTGATTTACTAATAAGTGATAGTGGCCAAGTAGATGTTTTTGATGATGATTACTTTTTTTGTGGTAAAAAATTAAAGTGTTAAGTACCTGGTGGTTGATGCAACAAAATTAATCAATAGAGATCTTTGCAAGGATTAATGGGAAAAAACTATCTACCTTTGTCCATTTGAGTAACAATGCTCACCAAACAGGCAGAGCCTCTTGATTGTGGTGAAATGATGATAAATTTTTTTTCTTTCAGAGCTAGGGCTTCTTAGATTGTGGTGTACACATTTTGAAAGCTTAATTTACTTCATGTCCATGTTGCTCTTCAATTATTAGTTAATTAAAATCATTGAAGAATATTCTTTTGGCAATTTTGGGTTGGGAACTTGTATATATCCTTCTTGATTTGCTGTTGGGAACTTGTTCCTGGAACCTATGATGTTGGGATGTAACAGGGAGTTGTGTTGGGAACTTGTATATATATAGCAGGAAGTTGTGATGTTTGGAGGGGGTAGGAAAAACTAAAAAGAAAAAAAAAAAAACGCGGCTATAGGTTGTTCAAATGTAGCTTGAAAGCCGCGTTTTCTGTACAAACGCAGCTATAGAACCCTTTTCAGACAACCTATAGCGGCATTTTTAAAAACGCGGCTATAGGTCCGCAGCCTTAGCCGCGTTTTTATTAAAACGCGGCCATAAGCCTATAGGGCTGAATACACCTTACAGGGATAAAAACGCGGCTTTAGGTATGACCTATGGCCGCGTTTTAGAAAAACGCGGCTATAGGTCATACCTAAAGCTGCGTTTTTCGAAAACGCGGCCATAGGCCTGTTGCTGCGGTGATTAGGCCGCGTTTGTAAATGCGGCTATAGGAAACGCAGCTCTATCCTATAGCCGCGTTTTTGGGATCTATAGCCGCGTTTTTTAAACGCAGCTATAGACCCCTTTTTTTGTAGTGAATGCTGAACGTCTTACCTCTTTGCTTATGGCAACAAGCAAAGGAATAGTAGAGATTGTTGAGGAGATACTCAGAGTGTATCCCCAGGCGGTTGATCACGTAACTCCTGATAAATGCTGGAACATACTGCATGTGGCCATTAGCCATCGTCAATTGGAAATCTTTCATCTTGTGAAGAAGATGGACATACCAATGGCCAGATTAGTTCGACGGATTGATGAGGATCAGTGCACCATCTTGCACCATGTTGGAATCATGAAGTATTACAAAGGGGGTACCCTGCCTGGTCCTGTTCTCCAATTGCAAGAAGAGCTGCAATGGTTCGAGGTATGTCCTTGTTTTTGGTACTGAACTCCATATATAATATTCATTATTTCAAAATAGGGATAATTACAATTTACCCACCTGTGGTTTGACCCGATTTCTATGTGCCTACCCGTGGTTTCAACTTTGACACTTTGCCCACCTGTGGTTCTCACCGTGAGTGTGCCGTAACCCACCTCTCCATTTTCCGTTACTCTAACACAGAATAAGTAAAAAAATATGTGCCTACCCGTGGTTTCAACTTTGACACTTTGCCCACCTGTGGTTCTCACCGTGAGTGTGCCGTAACCCACCTCTCCATTTTCCGTTACTCTAACACAGAATAAGTAAAAAACAAACCTAAAACGGATCAAAAACTCTCACTCAAATCTTGAACATGAAGAACATTAAGAATATACCCAAATTTTGAAACTTGAGTTGGCTCACTAAATCCAGAACACGAAGATTAACCAAAAACTAAACCCAGATTTTTCTGATTTTCATATTCAAACTAATTGTACCCAAACTAATTGTCAGATCAAACAAGAGGTTTTCGTTTGTCGGAGAAGATGAATTCGAAAATGAAGGAAGCCCAGCCACGGCCGTCAGATACACTAGAAGCGCCATTAGCAAAAAAATTGAGAAAGAGCCCACGTTTGTCTCTTGCACATTTACCATCGAAATCCAAGTCGACGCTGCCACAATCGCATTTCGCAGATCCACCATCAACAGCAATATCGAACCAGGTTTATTTATTTTTCTGGCACGTATATAGTCCAGTCATGTATACCTTATATAAAATTGACATACCAAGACGTCCCCAACCTCCTCCAGCATCCCAAGACCTGAAGCTAAGCCCACTCAGCCCTATTCTCACACTTAAAACCGGCAAATACCCTGACCGCATGTGCTGTGTTCAATTAGGCTCCAAATTGTATTTTTTTGGTGGCGAATTCAATATCACTAACCCATACATTGATGAAGATGTAATAAAAGAACTCAAGAATGTAAAACGGGATGTTTTTCCGCCAGACGTCTATTTTTTAGACCTCGTCAAGTACCAGTTATACTTTAATATTTTGGGTGGAGACAATGCTAGATTCCAGCGATGGTAGCATAGCCAAAATGTTCGATCGAGTCCTCAAGAAGGAGTTCTCCGAGAATGATCAGCCTGAAGGTCAGTTTCGTTTTTTGATTTGTTTCATTTTTTATTTTGTTTTTTTTTTCTTTTTCTTTGTGATTTTAGATTTCTAAAATTTGTAACTTAATTTTTGGTTAATCTTCAAGATTTCTGGGTTTAGTTTTTTGGGTATGTTCTTCTACTTTTCTTCAGACTCACTAAACCCAAAACATGATTGTGGGTTTAGTTTGGGTACAATTAGTTTGAATATGAAAATCAGAAAAATCTGGGTTTAGTTTTTGGTTAATCTTCGTGTTCTGGATTTAGTGAGCCAACTCAAGTTTCAAAATTTGGGTATATTCTTAATGTTCTTCATGTTCAAGATTTGAGTGAGAGTTTTTGATCCGTTTTAGGTTTGTTTTTTACTTATTCTGTGTTAGAGTAACGGAAAATGGAGAGGTNGGTAGGCCACATAGAAATCGGGTCAAACCACAGGTGGGTAAATTGTAATTATCCCTTCAAAATATGCTTTTGAATGTGAGAAGATTTCCGTGAATACGAGATTACCAAATTTGGCTTATTCCTTTAGGTTTAGAAATACAATTTCAAGCAATGTGTACAAAGATTTTGTCCCATCATCAAAAAATTTAAAATACTAATCCTACCACCTACCAATGCACATCATATCATATGGTTGGACCCTTATGTTACAAATAAATATTAACAGACGGTCTAAATTATGAATTTGATTCTCAAAAAAAAAAAAAAAAAGTCTTGGAGTTAAATTGTCCAAACTAAAAGTGTAAGAGCCAAATTGATAACATTATCTAAGTGATATTTACAATAGAATCCTCAATTAAAAATTTTAAATACAAATTAAAATCTAGAATTTTTATAGCACCTACTTGAACTCCACTAATTTAGAATCATATACCTCTTAGCCATGAGTACTTATTTGGGACTATAATGACATGATATTTTATTTCCTTATATAATAGTGGATCTCATTAATTAAATTTATAATAACATTATTCACGTAAGAGAGAAGTAGTATTTTACTAAACTCTTGAAGAACTAAAAACTTTATGTTAGGTATGATCTGGTGTATTAATCTTGATGCCTATGTTATTTTACATTTGTAAAATGACAAAAACTATTAATTACCATTTAATAAAAAAGTTGTTACCAATTTTACTATAAAAATTGCAAACTTATGTAATAATAAATGTGATTGGTGTCATGTCAACAGTCTTATAACTCAAAAGCAAGTGTACAATTTTTCGTTTTGAATCCTCCTTTGCCCAACTAAAAAAAAATAGTTGATTGGTGCCAACATTCACAAAATAATAAGTTAAAGGACTGTATACATATTGTATACACAGTCTTCCAAAACCAGAGAAATCGCAAACTCAAGTCATGATTTCAAAATTCAAAATTGTCACAATTTCCCTTTTCTTTTAAAATGTGTGTGTACTAAGTGCACTAGACATTTACTTAAGTTAAATTTATTAGTTAGGATTTGTTTTGTGATTAAATGCTGAGACACTGAACGAATATATATATTTTATGCAGCGTGTGCAGAGGATAATTCCCTCTCATTACGAGATGTACCGCTGCAAGATTAAGGACACGCCTGCACCTGCAAAAATAGCTCAAACCCATCATACTGATGAAGCCACTGAAACCCCAAATCCATGAAGCCTCTCAAACTGGCAAACCGCTCAAGAGTTATTCGAAAAAACCCATGCAGACTTCTAAGGAGCACAAGAATGGCTAAGCGAACCTCCGAGGCTTGCTCTGCTGTTGCTGTCCTTATTGCCACTGTTGCCTTTGCAGCTGCTTACACGTCCCTGAGAGTCCAATCAGGACACTGGGGTTCCCATCCTACTACAAGACCCTTTCTTCTTGGTTTTCACTGTCATGGACGTCCTCTCTCTCGCAAGCTCATTGACTTCCGTAGTCATGTTCCTTTCTATCCTTACCTCACCATTTGAGCTACGGGATTTTCGCATCTCTCTTCCACAGAGACTTACACTCGGCTTCACCTTCCTGTTCTTCTCAGTGGCGGTGACTATGCTTGCTTTTGCTGCAACAATTATACTTATCATTCATTTGAAGAAGCGGTGGACTACTACGCTCATTTATACCGCTGCATTCCTTCCAGTCTCTGTTTTCGCATTATTGCAGTTCCCTTTGTATGTTGCGTTTATGAGTACTTTGAGGTTCTCTTGGAAAGTTATTAGGAGAGTTCTTCCTAGCTGTTTCCTCCAAAGTCGGTTTAAGAACACTACTGCGGGCTCCATTTACAAGACCCTCTAAGATTCCTTATAAAATTTTCTCTCATATTTTAGATTATATTAGTCGCTAATCCGTGCGATACACAGGAAAATTATTTTGTATAAAGATGAAACGTTAAATTACTTAATGAAAAATAAAAATCAAACTTAAATTTAAAATAAAATGTAGAATTAAATCTTAAATATTCTCAACTATCCATAAAATGTATGAAACATAAAATCTTAAGGCAGTTATTTATTGCCTTATCATATACTGTCGTGTATGTACTACAATGACCAATCACCACTTACCAAGAGATGCAAATAAAACATTTGCTTTGACTTCATCACCGAATTGCAGAAAAAGAGCAGCACAGTACGAACATAGTACATAATCTAAATAATGCCCAGCCAAGCAATAAACCGTAACAGACAAAAAGGCTTAATATCATATAATATATTATAAGCCAACTATATTTCAAAACCAAACAATGCAGCGCAGGCACAATACGCACAAACCAGCAAATATATAGACCAATGCTCAGTCAAACAAAGATTTAAGAAGACAAATATCTTAATATAATATAATTTAATTAATCCCACCACTACTGTCAAGCATCAAAACAACTTATACAATGGTTGGAAAATATCTCAGACACAGAGCAAACACAGCAAATATGACAAGGGCAAAACACTTTATCGGCAATTGGTTTACTTGGCACAAAATTTTCTCAAACACATGGTGTGCACAAAATATTTTAATGCCTTAGTTATAAATGTTTGTTATTATAAAAATTAAAAATTAAAAACAGAAAAAAATAGCATGATTGTAAAGAAAAGAATTACCAATAGCAATAGCGTCAAGGGTACTCTGTTTTTTGTCCACAACCTTCGTTGGGTTTGTTCTCGCAGAGGGGAAAAAAACAAAAAAAGGAAAAATGGAAAGAAGAAAACAAAAAGTAAACAGTTTATATAAACAATAATAAATAGTTACCCACTGAAACTAAATAAGCAAACTAACCAAAAAATACAATTGTTTAATGTTTTAAAGTGAACGTGTCAGCAATTTATGTAGCCATGTGACGAAATGAGGAGTGGTTGATGAAAAGTTAAACGTTTCGGCCATTAGTAATTATATAGATTTCAACTCTAAGGTGTGGTTTGTGATAGCTGAAACGTAGCACATTTTACGTCTGTGTTTTGTTTCGTTTTTTTTTTTTTTTTTTTTTTTTTAAAGACCAGCGCCTGAATAGTGCACCAAGGCATATGAACAGTAAAAAAAGAGTGAACGGTAAAATTTTTATTGTTTTTATTTTTCAGTTTTTAGCAAAATAAGCGGCATCTAAATAGATCCTAAATGTTAGCGAATACCTTTTCCTCAAAGNTATTTCCTCCACGAGTTAAAATTTCCTCAAATTCACATAAATCAGAGTGAATTAACTCAAGCAATTCGGTATTTCTTACAACATTTTTATGAGGCCTTTTTGTAATCTTAGCTTGACTACAAGTTTCACATTTTTCAAAATTTTTTGACAATCTTGGAATTAATCCTAAGCTACTCATGATTCCCACATATCTACTATTTATATGACACAAACGAGCATGCCAAAAATTAATAGAAGAAAGCATATAAACTGAACTGGTAGATGCTTTATTATTCTCAACATTCAATTTAAACATTCCATCACAAGCATAACCCATGCCTACAAATAATCCCTTTTTAGTGATTACATAATTATCAGATTCCATAGTTTGCTTGAAGCCAGCCTTGTTAAGGAAAAAACTTGACATCAAATTCTTCCTCATGGATGGAGTGTAAAGAACATCTTTCAATGTTAGCATGCGTCCAGAAGTGAATTTCAGTTCAACCTCACCACTCCCAAGAACCTTGGTTTTGCTAGAGTCACCAAGCATAACAGTTTTTTCTTCTTCAAAAGGAGTGTACAACTTGAACCAATTTTTGTCATAGCAGACGTGCCTATTAGCACAAGAATCTGCCCATCACCCTTCAATATATTGCACCATATTGATGTCTATAATCATAGCCACTAAAGGCTCTTCGGTTATGTTAGCCTGCGGGACAGATTCACGTTTCCGAAATTTGCAAAATCGAGCAATATGCCCACTCTTGCCACAAACAAAACAGGATCTATTAAATTGATCTTGTGAAGGGGGTCCTTGGTTCTTATTGTAATTTTTATTCGGGTTTCCCCTCCTTGAGGTCTATTATTATTTTTAAATGCTCTCTTTTTAGGCTTCAATTGACTATTTCTAGGAAAATGATTTTTGGGCATATTATTATTGGCTGAAATAAGGTTTACCTTTATGGTGGAATTACCATTGCTCTCTTGTGTCATGAGTGCATCTTGTCCTCTAGCCTCCTCCTCCACACGGATGCGTGTGATCAAAGTCTCCAAGGATGTCTCCTTTTGTTTGTGCCACAAAGTCTTTTGGAACTCCCTCCAAGATTGTGGTAGTTTATCAATTATGCCAGCTACTACCAAATTGTCTCCAATCTTTATGCCTTCAGATCTCAATTCTGCAACGATCATTTGGAAGTCTTGTGCTTGATCCACCACCGATTTTCCATCCACCATTTGGTAACGGAAAAATTTGCTAATAGCATACTTCTTTGCACCTGCCTTCTCGGTATCATACTTGCTTTGTAAAGCTTTACAAATTTTCTTAGCAGAATTGTAAGTTGTATCATAATAATCATAGAAATGATCGGCAAGACAATTCAATAGATAAGAGCGACAGTTATACTCATCTTTTGTATACTTATCTATTTTTTCTTGATGGAGAATATATTCTTCATCACTCACCTCATCGGTAGGAACTTTTGATGGATTCTTGTTAGTGAGGATGTAGGAGACTTTGAGAAGGTTCAAGTAGAAGAGGACCTTTCCTTTCTACCTCTTGAAGTGGGTTCCCTTAAAGCAAAAGGGCTTGTTAAGATCTCCAACAGGCTCATTTGGTTTCTCTTGTGTAGGCTCCATGTATTGAATCTCCTTAAAATTGTTGGTGCAAATACAATGATAATAGAAATAACACAAAGAGAAACTAAATAATAATTCTGAATTTTATTACTTTAAAGAGAGAAATTACACAAGACTATTTGGACTGAGGCGCGGCACTCGCTCTCTTTAAGGAGATTCAAGCCCTTGGTTGGTTAAACTTTGTAACCGGTACAGACCTTCTCTGACTTGTCTCCCCCAAGATACAATAGCCCAACGAGTGTTGTATGGCGAGAACAACCTTTGCACAAAGTGTTCAAGCCCAAACCTCCATCAGAAAGAACGCCCTTCTTTGACAAGAATCTCTCTATTTTTTTTAAGTGTATATTGTATTTGCAATAACTCCACTCTTCACCTCCCCCTTGTGCACGTATCTAGCCCAATATCTGAGTCAATACATTTTAGCCCATTAATCACCACAATTAAAAAGAATAAAATAGTCTCTCTCCTTTTCAATGTGGGATTAAACATTTTCACTAACTCCTCATCTTCCATATTCACTCCCTCATCTTTATATTTATGTTATAACATTTATTCATTTTAATTATTTAATATTAAAATGCTCCAACAAGTAGTTACCCACTAAAACTAAATAAGCAAACTACTGAAAAGATACAATTGTTTAATGTTTTAAAGTGAACGTGTCAGCAATTTATGTAGCCATGTGACGAAATGAGAAGTGGTCAATGAAAACTTAAACGTTTCGGCCATTAGTTATTATATAGATTTCAACTCTAAGGTGTGGTTTGTGATAGCTGAAACGCAGCACGTTTTACGTCTGTGTTTTGTTTTGTTTTTGTTTTTGTTTTTTTTTTTAAAGACGCCTGAATAGTGCACCAAGGCATATGAATAGTAAAAAAAGAGTGAACGGTAAATTTTTTATTTCTTTTTATTGTTTTCATTTTTCAGTTTTCAGCAAAATAAGCGGTATCCAAATAGACCCTAAATGTTAGCCAATACCTTTTCCTCAAAGAGAGAGAAATAAAAAATTGTCAGCCAATACCTAGTCATAAGTCAACTTCTTATTGTGTGCTTTTGAGTATTAAAAATTTTTAGTACTATAAATTTTATTTTTAAAAAAAAACTTATAAATTAAGGTAATAAATAATGTAATTGATGCTATTTCAACAGCATATTAAATAAGCATTGAATTTCTTCTTTTTTGTAATTAATGTCATCAATTTGTACAAGGTTATGTTTGTGCATGTGAGCATTTAATCTTTTGACACAAGAAATATGACATTTATATATTTATATTGTATTTGTAATGTAAACTTATATGGTAGTCACTTAAAAATTGATAAATATTGCATACATTTACAAAAGGTGATAATACTATATTCTTTTTAACTTTATTTTTTATAAATTGTGTACTAAACAGGTTGAAATAAATTGTGTCATATCAACCCGCTTAATAAATGGGTTGTTTATGGTTAAGATATTTTCAAAATATTTTTGAATGGTTTAAATTAATGTTGAGATAAGTATTTGACTAACACTTATTAATTACGACCCCTACTTGTAAATGGTCCATACTAATTTTTCCTAGCACTAATTAATAGTCAATATTTTGTTCTATGTCAACAAGAATCTATCGTTGTCTAAATCACACTTTATCTTTATAGCTCATACAAAACATAGCAATGGTTGCAAAGTATGGTATAAAGTAGGATTAATTTACCCTTAAAACGAGATCAGTACTAGAGAAATTAAAATTTCCCCAATTATATATCGTATGTTATTATTTTATAATTTATTAAAGTAGTACATAAATCGTGATTAGAATGATATTATTTTCACATAAATCTATAACATAATTGATACTATTTTTACTATTCGTGGATCATAATACAGTATGTTAAAATTTCTTGGCAAAAACAAAAAAGTATGTTAAAATTTATAAAAATAAAATAAAATATTAAAACTACTACAAAGATTATTAAAAAAAATTTACAAACTAATGTAATTCCATCCATTTTCAAATGCAATTAATAAATGTGTCTGCAAGTCAATAAATTTATATTTCAGAGGAGAAAGGCAGAAAGTAGAACGGGGGTTATTGTTGGGAAATTATTGTGTATTCTCGGAGTATCATAAATGCGTATTCTCTTCTTTCATATGAGTGGTGGGTCTTACTAATTGTGTGCAGTCAACCCACCAATCCGCCAAAACCGACCCGACCTAACCCAACCCGCCGGGTTGGGTCGGTTTTTAGGGTTTGGTGGGTTGGGTTGGGTTACAAATGTTTTTTGATAGTGGGTCAGGTTGGGTTTGGGTTATAAAATTCTAAACCTGCCAAACCCAACCTGACCCACTCATATATTTAATATATATTTAAAATCTATTATATAATTAATAAATTTTTTAAAAATAACTAGCTCTTCTTATCCTATATAAAATCCAATTAGTTCACACAAACCCTAGTAAATTACTATTATTGTTTAGTCATTAGTATTGCTTGCCTTTAACGAGTCACATTGATACTAATCTTTGAGTTTTTTTTAATATATTTATATTTATATTTTTTCTACTCAATTTATTAATAATAGTAATAATAATAATAATAATAACTAGTCAATAACCTGTGCAATGCACAGGCTAGTTGTGAAAATTATATTTAAAAACAATTGATGGTTAATAAGTATGAATAAATAAAAAATGAAATTGGATTATATGTAAAAAAAAATAGCTTACCTAATTTAGTTAGAATTTTTTTACATAACCTCAATCCTAATTTGTTCAAAATTTATTTAGTTTTGGATCCCTTTATTAAATTCTAAATAGTTCTAATTAACATAGTTGAAGACTATATGTAACTCTTTTCTTTTCTTTTTTTCTTTCTTTTTTCTTTTTTTTTTCGATACCATAGAAAACAGTTACAAAGACACAAGTTATATAACATAAGATTTGGAGAGATCCAACAGTAATTGGGTCGAATAATGAACAGCTAGAGAATTGAAGCTACTTCTAACACATTACACTTGATAGTTTTTGGTACAAAAATGGTGTTAAAAGTTAAACCTTATTAAGTTAGAAAATGCAAGTCTTCATCATCAAGGTTGTTCCTGCAATCTTGGTTAACTTCTTCCATTGCAAACCTGTTCAATCCTTTTGCAACCACTGAAAACAAAATTAGTCTAAATCCAAGGTCTCTAGCTTCTATTGCAACCTCCACGATTGCATCCTGAAATGCTGCTGGGTAAGATGTTGACAGACTGCTAGGCTCCCCCACTAATATTAGATCTCCCTTCAAGTCCTTTGCTTCATATGCATAGCCACTTTGTTTCAATTTCTGTTTCCTTCAACAAACTACTTTGATAATGAGTTGCCAATCCCATTGGAGACATCTTTATTGAGTTGGTATGCTGTGATCTTGATATTAGGATTGTCCATTTCTAAAGGCCTCCTGTACCTGCATAAAGAGATTGGCAATGAGTGAGAACAACATTTATCAGATTTGGGTCTTCCCATCTGAACCACTTGATTTCTATGGTTCCATAAGGACCATAGAATGGTAAAAAGAGATTGAAGATATAGTCTTTTCCTGATTGACTATATGTTACTATAAAAAGTAAAATTTTAAAATAAGATTAGAATAACAATGTAGGAAAATAGCTTTTCAAATGGTTATCTGTAGGAAATCCTATGGGATGCAAATTAAATCACAATTAGCAACTTGCCCCATCTCACTAAGGGATGCAAATCTTGAGAAGATTGTTTTTTGTTAAAACTTTGAAAACAGCTTACATTATAATATGGGACAGAAATAACTCAATAACCTACAACAAAACATTGATTATTCAATAACTAAAACATACTTGCATTTTGTTTATAGTAAAAAAAAAAATAATAATAATAATAATAATAATAATAAGGAAAAGAAGAACAATTATGAAAATTTTCAATTTATAATTAACAATACTACTTTGGAAATGAACTCATTATCTCAAGTCTCAAGCAAAGAAAAAAAAAATGAAACTTATAAACTCATATGGTCTATATAGATTTAATACTTTAGTTTAGCACATAACATATGCAACAATGATAATTGACAATTATCAGTGATATACTTAGGCTTCCCAAGCATTAGCAGTATACTTTTTCCTTATTCCCATATCTACATCAGATTGGCTGAAATCACAAACATGAATTCTACTTGATGCAAATGCGCTGCAAAAAATATTAATGATAAATAAGAAAAAAAAAAAAAAACTTTTGAGACACTAAACCATGATCACAAAGTATTGGGACTGGACCATGATTTCTCTCTAGTACAACTAACTCATAGGAGTCACATAAGAGGAAATCAAGATTGAACATGGTGGCTCAGCATTTAGGAGAACCTGTATAAGAGATGTTAGCAAATTAATTTTTACTAAATTGGAATTGAAAATTACAGGAGAAACATTAGTATATACATAAAGTACAATATTGCAAATAGAACTCAATTTAGAAATTGCTTTTGGCTCAAGTGACAATTTGCCAAAAAGATAACTTGCCTTGATTCACTCTATTAGCCATATCTTCAGTTGAATAACATACATATTCTTGTCTTTCTCTATTAATCTTTTTATGTGACTAAGCATTTGTAGCTATGAATCAGTGCTTTACTGAAATAGCAAACTATCAATATCATATCCAATATTGTTTATTTGTAAGAAAGACAAACAACTTAATAACAAAATAAATAAATAGTAAAATTGGTATATGGGATGGGAGAGTAAGAATTTCTATTAGACTCAGAATGTGCAATAGTGTAAGTGTCCAATCGTATTATACTCAAATGTAAAAATTGCCAACTCACTATCCATTTATATGAGGAGGATGAGCCCATTGTCAGAAGAGTGGAAAGTACTAAAGAAGTAGACATCTATCTCAATTTGATAGGAAAACACAAACCTGAGATTCACCATATGAATTTATAATAAAAAATTGAAAGTAAATTTAACTCCCAACTACTAAAACAAATTAAAATAGAGACTCACTTAAATAGCAAGTTCCATACAATTACACACCATATGGATTTATTTCTATTTTTTTCAAAGAGAATCCACATTGGTTCTTGCATTGACGTTATTTAGAAACACCCTACCCTGTCGTCAAGTTTGAGACTTCTCCTAAAGTATTTCAAATTATTACCATTCTTCTACATCTTAGCAAATAATTTTTTGTATCAAATTATAAGTTAGTTTTTTTTTAAGTAAATAATTTTATTAGAAAAGGAAAAGAGAGGAAAAATTAAAAGATGTATACACTTCCATTTCAAAGAATACAAATCAAAGGGAAATAGAGTTTTTTTTTTTTTTTTTTAGGGGGGGGGGGATAATTCAAAGGGAAATAGAGTTGGCTCACTACACCTTGGCTACTCTATGGTGATGAAAACATCGTAAAACTACATACCTGGAGCTTGAGCTCTGACATTAAAAAACTTGAGCATTCTGGCATAACTTCTAAAAACTTAAATACTATTGGTGGTAGACTAAAATAAAAATTTCAGCTTACAAAGATTTACAAACGATGTGAACTTTACATTAGAATCTTTGTTTTCCCCAAAAGAAAATACATCTTTTCTAAGCACAACTCATTTTGGCATAAAAGTAAACCACAATTAAGTCAACAAATCAGAAATTCTCAAAGCTTTAAATCAAGGCAGTTAAAAACTAAAAATAGAGTTCATAAAATATCATGTCCTAAAAAAAATAAGAAATAGAAGAAGAAAATGAACCCTTATTTTCTGAAACAAAGTTCTAATTCATCCATCTGATGCAATCTGTATATTTTTTAATGAAAAAAAAGCAAAAAATTTCAAATCCAATGTGAAATCGTATAGATTACCTAAAAATACACTGAAATCGGCGAAGAGCGAGCAAAGCAAGAGTGAATGAGTGAACGGGGATGGCTTGTAAGGGAGAGGTTTGAGGAATAAAGAGAGAAAGGGGAAACAGCAGGACCCAAGACAAAGCGGAGAGAGAGAGAGAGCAAAAGGTGAGGGTTTTGGGTTTTAAGAATGGATATAGGTTAGAGAGAGTCAATCGCATAAAAGACTGGGAAAAAAATCGAAATTTAAAAAATAGAAAGAAAATAAATAAATAAATGCTGACGTGGAAATTTGTAAGGGCTTCAAAAGTTTTGGTTTTATATATAATAATAATAATAATAAATTTTGTCCAACCAATTGGTTTAACCCGACCCAACCCAAACCATGTGGGTTGGGTTGGGTTGAATTTTTTTTTGACCCATCATGATGGGTTAGGTCAAAAAATTCCCTTAATCCGACCAACTTGACTCATACACACCCCTAGGTCTTACTAATTAAATTCATAGTGGGACCTATCATTAATGTGAGAAAAAAAACTATGCATTTATGATATTCTGAGAATACCTAATAATTTTCCGTTATTACTTACCAAAAACCAGAGAGGAATTGTGAAATAATTTTCAAAGGGGGTTATCAATTGCAATTGATTACTCCAGTATGAAATAATTTTCCGCAGAAAGGAGGAAATGTGAAGTTTCAGCATGTTTCATGCTGAGCCGAAAGACGACAAAAAGTCTGATTATGTATCCCATGCTTATGATTTGCTTTTAAAAGTTACTTGGACAGTAGGAGTTAGGAGTTCTGACCATTCACTCTTAAAATTTAGTGGCCTCAGACAATTACGTATATCAATCTCATTACTTTTGTAAAAGAGTAAAGTCACGATAGAAACAAATGCACATTGGGAAAGAGGATGTGATTCTAATATAAAGACATACAACAAATTTCATTCAACATTCTTGATTTCATGTTAACTTTTAACAGTAACTGAAACAAGTTATAATAAATTCAACACATTAATTCCCTTAAATACAACATATTCAACATATTCAACATATTCTTTTAAGTAACGTGGAAGTATAAAGTATAAACCTCCAACAATCGGCCCAATGATTCCTGATGCTTTATGCCTTTATGAGATCCACGAAGAAGAAGTTAGCCTAATAGTTCCTAATGCCTCTTTAGATTTATAAGGTCTTGTTAGGCCCTCAAAGAGCTCTAGACACTCATTAGCCAACATAATAATAATAATAATAATAATAATAATAAAGGACACCATATGATATAAATAATAGATCCAGATGCTTTAATCTACTTAGTATCTCACCAAGGACTACACTTACGTGGGGAGTAGTCATTGACATACTCTAGAAGAGATCTATACATCATTTTTAGTTTTTAAAAAAAATCTATGGTTTAATTTGCCTAGTAAATTTTATCAGAATTACACATACCTGTAAGAATAGCCAAGTTCTCAAAGAATTTTATACAGCCAAGTTCTCAAAGAATTTTATACACCCTCATCAGGGGGAAAAAAATTCTATAGTTTAATCTATCCAGCATAATCACGCCAAAGATAGATATAACTTAAAACTACAACAAAATTCTTTGTGTGAGTAGGAGAAATGCAAATTTCATGCTTGTGAACATTTTGCTAAACATGTTATGATGAATTTTGTGGTAAATTTAGTGAAATGACGTATTAGATTTCAAGCATATTGTACTTTTGCTAGTAAATGATGTCATACCCAACTATTAATGATGTCATACTGCTTTTTAAAAATAGAAAAATTACACTTTACCACCATAAACCATACACCAGATTACATTTTGCACCATAAACTATTCAAATGCATACTTTACACTCTAAATTATGACATTTGTTACACTTTGTACTTTAACGTTAGTTTTATTGTTAAGTTAGACATAAATTAATAATATATGACTTGTATGTGATTTTTGTTTAGGTGGCACACTGAGTAAATACAAAAACACCCTTCTACAAATAATTAAAAACAAAAGCTTATTTCTTTTTATTTTTTCCAGGTAAAGCTCTCTCTCTCTCTTTCTCCAAATCAAAACTCTATAACCCTAAATCTCCAAATCAAAAATATCTTCAGCTCCACCACCGCTCCACCATCGGCCACCACCTCTGCACCATTGGCCACCACCAATGATTTTCAAGAGAATGGCAACAACAGCGTTCTTACTAGTAGGTTCTACCATAGTTGCTTTTTTCAAACTAAAAACTAATAAGGATTTGGGGTGCCAAACAGGTGGTGGAATGAGTTGAGAGAAATGCGGAATTAGATATGGTTTATAAGAATGGTTTATCAAATTATAATAATTGAGATATGAATTGTGAGAAGTGAGAACCAATTACACAACCTAAGATTTACCCTTTGAATCCGAAGTTGGATTATCATTTCTTGCACCAGGATTACTTGGTTAATTATTGAAAGCACAGGTGGAACTAACTTCTGGTTAGGGTGATTTACAGGATTTGCTATAGCTGTTAGAGTTAGTTTCATGTCATTAATCTGGTTTGGCTTTAGATTCTTTGTAAAGAGAGAGCTGGAAAAAAAAAATGGAATTAAGTTTTTGTTTTTAATTGTTTTAAGAGGGTGTTTTTGTTATTAAACAATGTGTTATCTAAGCAAAAGTCACATGCAAGTCATGTACTATTAATTTTTGTCTAACTTAACAGTAAAACTGACTTTAAGGTGTAAAGTGTAACAAAAGTAACAGTTTAATGTGCAAAGCGTGTATTCAAATAGTTTAAGAGAGTGTTTTTGTTATTAAACAATGTGTCACCTAAGCAAAAGTCACATGCAAGTCATGTACTATTAATTTTTGTCTAACTTAATAGTAAAACTAATGTTAAGGTGTAAAGTGTAACAAAAGTAATAGTTTAGGGTGCAAAGTGTGCATTCGAATAGTTTAAGGTGCAAAGTATAACCTGGTGTATAGTTTAGGATGGTAAAATGTAATTTTTTCTATTGAAAAGCTGTCTTAGAGTGGCTAGCAGACCCACAGAGATCCCTAGAAAACATAGATGAATTGTAGAAAAGCATATTTTGTTCTAGGCACAAACTTATGCTAAAAAAAAAAAAAAAATCACAAAAAAAAAAAAGAGAAAATTTAATAATTTAATACCATGGTCCATTAGTAAACATCCCAAAACTAATGTCACCTTATTCTCACTTTTAAATTAAAAATTATAACAAAAGAGAAAATTATCATAAATAGAAAATTCAACTAAATAGAAACTGAAATGAAGTAATTTACACAAAAAGTGGAGGCTTGGACTATTTTGATCATGGAATGTCACACGATTCAATTAAAGTTATGAATTTTTATTACCAATAACTTTACAGCTGACGCCTGACTTATTAGTTGTAAGCCTTAAATTAGAAACCTCCAATTTACTTAAAAGAAAGTCAATATTGTACCAAAGATTGTACCGGTTTGGCCATCAGTATGATATATTTCGGATATCAGCCAATACCGGTGTACCGTTTCGGGTTTACCACTATTTTATATATTTAATATATGTATATATACACACACCCGCATAAACACATCTATACAGACAAATCAACACAGAGATACACAAACAAACCCAATGTTTTTGTAATTGAGCAAAATTTTGTCATATATTATTTAATAATACTAAAATTATTATTGCACATAGTATTACACATAACTGTACACTAACTATCACTATTCTATTTACAAATAAAACCAAACAATTAAAGTGAGTTTGTAGTTATCTCAATGCTTCATTATAATAATTACACATGTTACTATTATTAAATATAATTTAACTTAAACAAACATGTAAGTATGATAATAAACAAATACAAATAACAATACATTGTTATCAAAACTAAGAATAATATAAAATTGTAAAACATTATAATAATTACACATGTTACTATTATTAAATATAATTTAACTTAAACAAACATGTAAGTATGATAATAAACAAATACAAATAACAATACATTGTTATCAAAACTAAGAATAATATAAAATTGTAAAACATTAAAAGTGAAGTATAATAAAATATAAAATAAAATGTATTCTCAAAACAATAAAATAATACTACATGTGAGCTGTAAACCACAAAATATTTACTTAGCTGTCAAAAGTCTCAGTAGACTCAATTAATTTTACATTTCGAATACAAACCCACAAAGAGAGAGGGGTATGCCACTGCAGGCAGCACATTAATGAACAAAGAAATCGAGATAGAGGGATGTCGAGAGAGGGGGAAGACAGACCAAGAACGAGAAGAGGTTTCCCGGCAGGCTAGCGTCAGCTCTGGCTTTGGCTCTGGTTCCGACCAAGTGCAGCAGTTATGGGTAAGTTCTAAAAATTTGTGAGAATTTTTGAGATTTCTCTATCTTTACCCGGTATCCATTTACCGGCCGAAACAGCCAGATTTTGCCAGTACGGCTGGTATTTTTTCCAATACGAAACAAGGAGTATTTGTATCGGTGCACTGGCCAGCACGGTATATATCGGTTGTACCAGCCAGTATGGTATGGAATTGACTTCCTTAACTTAAATTCCTAGGCACTCAAGACAGTCAGACTATTCATATATAAGTTGTATATTCAGCTCAATTAGAGTTTACATATTGTACAGTTGAGTTTCAATTACATGCTAAAAGATAAAAAGACTCGATCACTTTGAGATACTAGCAGTCGAATGAACAAAATACTCAATAAAACCGCAAGGTTGAGAGCGCTGTTGGTTTAGTAGGCTCACGAGGTTGGAGGAGAACAAACAAACATAACCGAACACCAGAAGTACCTGTGGTCAGAAAGAGTGCCAAAAAGATATTCACAAGTTGTTTGATTATGTAAAAGATGTGTAGGTCCACTATTGATGTAAGAGCTGCTACCAATTTCACATACATTTTGACAACTATTTTACGTGGTATATTATGACTGTCTGCTACTATTACACGAATCTATATGTTTTTTTTTTTTTTTTTTTACCGGTCAGGATAATTGCGAAAATATGTTTAGAATTAGTTCCCCAAAAAGTCATTGGAACATGAGTGTAGAATGGACGAGAGCATCAATAGAGTGTATAATATAGTGAAGTTTACGTTCAACTTGAACATTTCACCGAAATACGCATGGGCAAAATGTGAGGAAGATAGTGCCACAAAAACAGTGTATGGGGAATTGGGAAAAATTGTGTTTATAACTTTATATTCCATAGCATTAGCATGACACAATATTTTAATGTGACAAAACAATCATTTGAGTAAAGTCATGATATATATTAAAAAATTTGGATTGACTTAAAAAAAAAAAAAATCCATTAAAATCGCCAAATGTCATAAATGAATATAGCAAACCAACATGACAGTCCCATGACAGGGATAGGGGAGGGACTCCACACAGTAGATTAAAAAATATAAATCAAATGCAACAAGAGTCAAAGGCTCACTTAAAAATTAGATGGTAATGCAAACTGTTTTTCTAATTGGCATGAAATACAATTAAATGGCTGTAAATTGACTTGACCTAACAAACTCCTATAATTTAAAGATTAAACACAAGATATGGAAGCATGACCTAGATAAGAATGCCACAACTGAAGAAAGGGTGAAGTGGACTGGGTAATAATAGAGAAAGCTAGAGTAGTTAGGTGCAATGAGAACATTTGAAAAGTCATCTAATCTAATGGATCCCTATCACCTGTCTTGTTCAAGTCCTAGCTCGGTTAGTTGACTGTTGGCCTATATAGATAAAAGATTTAGAAAATTTTTTGGTACCAGGTAAACATCAGGAGCAAATTGTTATAAATGATAATGGATCCAATCGCTGTCAGTATAATAGGTGAGTGAGGATATGGGATTTGTATGATAAATAAGGTAGTGTTAAGTGTCATGTGATTATAGTAATCAAAATCAAAACATAAAGTGACAAATATACCTTGTGCTATACTTGTCACTTGGTGAGTTAATTAGTGGTTTTGAGTATTTCTTTACCATGCACCATTAGCCTTCATCCTTAAAATGGGATGAGTAGTGGATTTGATTCCTTTATTAATATACATATCTTTGAACCCAGGCTGATGAGCCCAAGTTCCCTTAATTAGCTTGCCATTCCAAAATTGATCCCAACACCTAAGAATCAAGATATGAACTGATTGAGAGATGCTTCTTCCCAGAGGAATTAGAAATTTTGGTTGGGGCATTACATGTGCACATTTCCACACCAAACATAACATTACTGTACAAAAAAAGAAAAGAAAAAATCCTATTAACATGTGCTCTTAAAAGAATTTATTAATGGATCACTTTTAAAAAAGTTTTAATATATGAGAAATATAGAAATCTATTAAAAATATAAGTTCTTTTTTATTTTTCATTAACCAATGCTTTTATAGGGCATCTAAAAAAAGAAAAATTTTAAGTCTCGAATTTGGTTATAACTGTGAGTTCAGAAGCTACCGAATATGAGTATTATGCTTTACAAAAATATTATACCACGACGTGAATAATTCTAATGTGTTCAAAAATGCCCCACGTTATTAATAGTGAGTTTAAGTAAATCAGGCTAATAACCACACACATAAGGACGTTTTCCATTCATTTTAAAAAATAAAAATAAGTACAGTTGTACATTTGCACGACATAAATAGCATTACTGTAAAAAAAAGAAATATAGTACAAATCATTTAAAGTATACCGCACTATCTGAGCCCACAAATGTCTAAAAAAGTCTAACAATAATTGATATAAAGCTAAAGTTAAATCTCACCAATATAATTGATGAGGACTGAGCAGCATTATCTGAATAAATTTCTTTACTTTAATATTTTCCTTCAAAGTAACCAAACCTCCATACCTATAAACCAGCTTTTCTGATTTCTGAAAAGCTTCCTCCCTCCCTTTCCTCTTCACAGCTTCAATTGATGGCTTCCACGGGAGAAAAAAGGGGTGTTTATAAAGATCATGAATCAAATGGAAAGCTGTACGAAGCTCTACTGAAAGAAGACACGAAAGCAGTGTTAAAACTCTGTGCAGATATGGAGGAGCATGCGTTACACATACTGACCATACACGAAGACACAGTGCTCCACAAGGCCGCTTACTCGAAACAAGCTGACTTGGTACTCAGTCTTCTTAAAGACTTGCCTTCCTGCCATGACAACAAATTGGGCCGTAAAAACCGTTCTGGAAACACAATCCTCCACGAGGCAGCTACTCTCGACCAAGAAAGCTCGGTGAAGGTAGCAGAAGAGATGATAAAGAGAGATCAAGAGTTGTTAAGAATGCGCAACGAGCTTGGAGAAACCCCACTCTTTCGAGCAGCTCGCTATGGTAAAACTGAGATTTTCAACTTTCTGGCAGATGAAAGTTTAAACTATGGTGAAAAGGACATGCAAAAGTTTGTTCAGAGGAATGACAAGACTACTATTCTTCACATCGCCATCCTTTCTCAGCACTTTGGTTAGTTCCCTCACTTTAACGTACTAGTCGCAGGAAACAGCTTGTGAAATCGTATTTTCAAAACCCGATTACAGTACACATATTGTGTTTGTGTAACTAGCTAGCTGTATCACCATTCTAATTGTATTTACATAATTTCTCCTTCGATTGTCTTGATTTGCTTTGTGTTTTGGGTTGTGGTTTCCATACACAAAATGGCATAAGAGCAGGTTTAGCTTTGGAAATCGCTACACACGGACGGTTCAAGTATTTGGTTGGTGAAAGAGACGAAGATGGGATGACCGCTCTTCAGCTTCTCTCATGCAACCCCAAAGCTTTTGTACCGGTGCGCAGGCGTGGATTCCTCAAGAGAATTTCCAGTAAGGGTAAATATCATATAGGATCCGTTTGGATAGAACTTATTATTGCTGAAAGTTGATAACAACTGATTGTTGTTAAAAACACTGTAGCAAAATAATTTTTAAATGTGTGAATAGTGTTGTGGGATCCACTTTTAATATTAAATATTGCGTAAACAGTACGTGAACAGTGCACGCACAGTACACGCACAATAAATTTTGTCTCCCAAAGTCAACAAGTGCGGCAAATAAAAAAAAAAAAAAAGAGAAAATGCGAAGCTGAAAAACGCACCGCAACTAACCTTCCTATCAAACCCACACATAGTCAACCTAATCAACACTATTTTCCTTCTTTTCTCCTTATCAGCACATATAAATGGTGTGATTTTCCTTTTTATATTTCTTGTCAAAAGGTAATTTTTTATTTCATATATAATATTTATTTTATGTCAAGATCCAGCTAAGGGAGGGTAAAACCATATAAATTACTCGTCCTGCTTATTCCGCCTTGCCCAACTATGTCCCACTCGTCTTGTAGAGGTGACTAGGTGAGGATGGGTTTTGCTCCCCTGTCCTCTCTTGTCTTTTTACCTTCTTGCCCCTATTGCTTTATCTTCATTTTTACGCTCTCATAACTGCTCACTTACTTTCTCTTACATCACTGTTCAAGAAAGTAAATTTCGTATCTGCAATTTTGGTAGGAGAATAAAATATTTTAATACTTATTGATATTAGTATATTGTTTCGAGTTTAATGCTATTTATAAACTCACACACACATAGTTGTATGAATGTATTTATTTATATCTTTACAATATGTTATTAAAATTCACATATTTTGTAAACCTAAATATTATCCTAAATACATTAAACTAATGTATTTTTTTTTTTTTTTTTTGAGAAAGTTAAACTAATGTATTAGATTACATAAAACGTTCTATAACTTTTTTTAATTTTAATTTTTTTTATTGTAACAACTAAAATACTCAAAAAATCTCTTATTAGTTTTTTATTCGGTATATTTAAAATAGTATAAAGTACGAGTACCAATTTTATGGTTGATGTAAAATTTATATCACCAAATATGACTGGTATTAATATAATATTGACTTTCTCGTTAATGTCGAAGCTATCCAATTATGGATGGCTAATAAGTCCAACCCACTCTGTTTCCATTCTGAGTTTTTCCCACCTTATATATAGGGGATGGGACACCTTGATCCAATTCCAACTATCCATGGTTGAACTCCTTCAATCATAGAGTTAGACATAATATTCAATTGTTGATTTAAACCATATTATAATTGTTATTATTAAAATAATAATAATTATTATTATTATTTGAGTGTGTTGGTGTGTGTGATTGCAATAGTTTAGGGAAGAATTCTTACATAGTAGTTAATGTAAACTTCAATACTTACATAATTCATTTTGATACAAGATAGAAATTCTACTCCAGTCTAATTTAAGTGTATATGTATATGAAACATTCTCTTAGAAATTTAAACCTTGACCCTTGCCTCTACATAATTTCACACATATTGGCCATATTTTATTTTAGTATATCAACATTTTTTTTTTCCTAGAAAAAGTTTCAACCTATTATGTCTGCTCCTGATAGTAACTTTTTAGCACTGTATCAGCACTTAATACATGAACTGTGTACATTTGTGCAGTAATCAATGTCAGTAGCTCGTTAGGTGAAAGTCAAATCATTTAAAAAAATATATATATATATATATATATATATATATTTTTTTTTTTAATCTGATTTTTTTTTTTTTTTTTTGAGAAAGTTAAACTAATGTATTAGATTACATAAAACGTTCTATAACTTTTTTTAATTTTAATTTTTTTTATTGTAACAACTAAAATACTCAAAAAATCTCTTATTAGTTTTTTATTCGGTATAATTAAAATAGTATAAAGTACGAGTACCAATTTTATGGTTGATGTAAAATTTATATCACCAAATATGACTGGTATTAATACAATATTGATCACCAAATATGACTGGTATTAATACAATATTGACTTTCTCGTTAATGTCGAAGCTATCCAATTATGGATGGCTAATAAGTCCAACCCACTCTGTTTCCATTCTGAGTTTTTCCCACCTTATATATAGGGGATGGGACACCTCAATCCAATTCCAACTATCCATGGTTGAACTCCTTCAATCATAGAGCTAGACATAATATTCAATTGTTGATTTAAACCATATTATAATTGTTTTTATTAAAATAATAATAATAATAATTATTATTATTATTTGAGTGTGTTGGTGTGTGTGATTGCAATAGTTTAGGGAAGTATTCTTACATAGTAGTTAATGTAAACTTCAATACTTACATAATTCATTTTGATACAAGATATAAATTCTACTCCAATCTAATTTAAGTGTATATGTATATGAAACATTCTCTTAGAAATTTAAACCTTGACCCTTGCCTCTACATAATTTCACACATATTGGCCATATTTTATTTTAGTATATCAACATTTTTTTTTTTCTAGAAAAAGTTTCAACCAATTGTGTCTGCTCCTGATAGTAACTTTTTAGCACTGTATCAGCACTTAATACATGAACTGTGTACATTTTGTGCAGTAATCAATGTCAGTAGCTCGTTAGGTGAAAGTCAAATCATTTTAAATATATATATATATATATATTTTTTTTTAATTTGCCATTTCATTAGATTAAGCAGAACAACAGGAGGTACAACAATCTTGTCTACAAGTCTTCAAGATAGGGGGAGGCAAATTACAGTTATTACACGAAAAACCTACTTCAAGAGCAATAGCATATTTAGTAGCAGAATGAGCTGCTGAGTTTGGAGATCTCGTAACCCAGCCAAACTCACAATTATCAAAAGATACACTCATGTCAGCAGCATCATGAATGATGGAGGAGATGGACCAATCAATTGGATCTTTTGCTTTGGATAGGGCATCAAAACATATTTTTGAATCCCCCTCCACAATGATGTTGCACCAATTTCCAGCGATAGCCAAGTTTAGAGCCCACAGAATTACAATTGCTTCAACTTGAGTAGGAGTGCATAAATCATGAATTTTAGCCCATAACTTTAACACTTCTCCAAACTCATTTCTTGCTACCACAGCTAAGGAGATGATAGTCTGTGATATAGCAACATCCACATTTAGTTTTATATAGTTTTTAGGAGGGGAAATCCATGAAGTCAGTTCCTCTCTCCTATCTTTGTGCTGCTCATGGTCCAAACCATTAAGATATTCATTTACTCTGTTTTCTGCATTGCATATGGTAGAAATGATGTTCACCTCACTGCCAATGATTTGAGGAGTCACATTTAATAAATGTCCAATAGTTTGGTGGGTGAACTGAAAGTCATTCATTTTTAAATGTATTAAACTTTTAGGAAAGAGTCATCAATGATTTGAAGGGTCACATATACAAATATACTGTGTCGAGTGTTTTCGTATGCGACAAAAATTGTATAATTTCTTGATGTTATATTCTCTTTTAAAAATGCAAATTTTTATTAAAATAATTAAAAATAAATACAATAATATGCTGCTAACTTCCAATCTTGAACTTCCTCCTAAACTTAAAAAGTACATTGACCAATAATTTAATAAGTTAAGGAGAGGTTTTTATATAAACTTATTAAATTACCAGTCCGTGTCCTTTTTTGTGCATAATTTAAATGCGGACCAACAATGCTGTAGTACAATTATTTAGTTTATGGCTAATACATTTTTTTTTTTTTAACTTTTATATATATAATTTCTAAGGCTACATGGTTAAGTATAAATTGTAGTTAAAGGCATTGTTTTTGCCTTAGAATTTGTCGCTTACAGACTATAGTTCATCTTTAAGCCTTTTTTAGAGGGATTTTTTTATTCTTTTTATTAATAATAAAAAAGATATTAAACCCTACAAATCCTTACAGACCTTTAAAATACAATATTGAATAGTTCTTTAGTAATGAAATTGCTTAAGGTTACTTAAGGATAAAATCTATGCATGATTTGATGGATGAGTTTAGAAGAGCCTGGAATTTTTTATTTACTTATAATTTTCTTAGCAATTATGTGTTTATAATGTCTATATAAAGCTACTAATTACTTTCACTCTTCAAAAGTCAAAATGTGCTGTAGTTCGGCCGAGACCAATGACATTTCCAAGGAAAAGTTTAGCCATGAATCAGCGTTAGAGCTTGCCAAACTGTTAGTAAAAGAAGACACCTCATGGGAGATCACTAGTTCTGGAATTGACACGAGTAAACCAAGGCTGCACAAATATGGAAGTACTGATGTTTCAACTACAAATGAGAATGTGGATAACCCAGATCAGCTGCCCTCTTCTATTTCTTTGCAACAAGTACCGGAACATGGGGGAATTACGCCATTGTTTCTAGCAACTAAGTCAGGGTGCATAGAGATCGTTAGAGAAATACTTGAAATATACCCTCAGGCAGTTGAGCACATTGATAATGAAGGGCGGACCATATTGCATGTAGCTATCAAGTACCGCCAGTTGGAGGTTTTCAAGCTTGTGTTGACAATGGAAGTAGCAATGAGGTGGCTGGTTCGAAGGCTTGACAATGATGGGAACTCCATTCTGCATATGGTTGGAATAAAAAGAGATGATTATGTCCCTGAAAAATTGCGAGGCCCTGCACTCGAATTGCAGGAGGAGGAGGATGCTCTATTGTGGCAGTTCTCATCGCGACAGTTGCCTTTGCCGCAGCCTACACAATACCAGGAGGTCCTAATCAGAATACTGGTGTTCCAGTCCTTCTCAATCATTCTTTCTTTGTGGTTTTCACAGCAACTGATGTACTCTCACTTACCTGTGCTTTGACCTCAGTGGTTATATTTCTTTCAATCCTCACAGCACCATTTCGATTAGAAGACTTCAAGCATTCGCTTCCCAACAAGCTCATGCTAGGCTTCACATTTCTTTTTCTCTCCGTTTCAATGATGATGATAGCATTTTCTGCAACGATCATCCTCATGATACGTAGTAAAGAAAGGTGGACAAAAATTCTCCTCTATTCCTTTCTTTCCTTCCAGTTGGCATCTTTGCACTAGCATATTTCCCTCTTTATCTTTCTCTGTCAAAAACTTACAATACTTGCTCAAGAAAATAATGGAGGCATTTCCTTGCCGTACTATGTCCACGGACACCTATTTCTTCTAAGCAATCGAAAAGCCGAAATTCGTAGTTCCTCCATTCGCCTTCAAGGTGGGAGCAATACTAATTCCTGTCGAGACAACTCAGTGGGAGAACACTGGGGTTGCCATGATACATCACAGACCATGCAATTCTCGGTTTAAGAAAGCCAAGTTGTTGAACTTATGAAAAACAGTCTTCTGTCTTGATATGCGTAGGAATTCTTCATGGGCACTAGAGAGACAGACTGTTTTTTTTTTTTTTTTTTTTTTTTTTTTTTTTTTTTTTTTGAGAATCTAGAGAGACAGACTGTTGATATGTATATAACTCTTGAATTTATGGTTTCTATAATATTGTTTGGTCTGATATATAGTATTTAATCAACTCTTGAATTTTTGGTTACTATGGAATTTTCTAGCCAAAAAAAAAAAAAATTATATAAACACTTCGATTTAAATACCATCTGGACTCGCTCTCGGGTCTTAACTGTCCAAAGCTGCCTAGCTAAGGTTGCAAAGAAAATATAGAGGCAGTCAACTGATTAGAGGAACGCCTATTCTTTTCTTTCTCATTATATAAACATTCCATGAAATAAATTTATATAGTTTCCAAAAAAAAAAAAAAAAACNCAGGAGGAGCTACTCTGGTTTGAGGTGCTATTTTTAATAACACCACTCTCATTTATTACTAAAACATTATCAGTCTACTTTTGTGTGCGTGGTTTCAATTGAAATCGATAGATGCATGTTTCTTATATTTAATTGTGTACACACTGTAATCTCGTTTAAAATTTTAGCTGATATGATATTGGGTACATATTTCTATTATCTGAACCATACAATAGATCAATTTAAATGTAGAAGATCCTAATCAACATATAAAAGTAGTTGCAACTAGCAATGGCTCCCGTCAATAGCCTTATTTAGTTAAAAATAGTAAAATTTAAGTATAATTTCTTAGGTGCTGTACCCTAAACTTTTCAATTGATATTGTACTTAGTTTTGGGGAACTTACAATCTCTTAATCCAGTAGAGGGATTTAATTGATTTAGCCTCTGATGTATATATAATCAAGATGGCAAAAAAAAAAAAAAAAACTTAGCATGTAAAAAGAATGTTTGAGGTTGTGATGAGTTCCACCTGGTATGAGTTTAAAACAATACTGTATCTTTTAGTGCTCTTGAAAAAATTTTGATTTTACCAAAAAAAAAAAAATTGTAAAATCACTTTCACACACGATAATCCTTGAACATAACAGTTGTTATACTTTATGAGAAATAGGAGGAGTGTTTGACAAACTCAAGATGGTAGGCTAGAGACCTCTAGTATGGTAATAAGATGTTAGAATTATGTAGTTAAATGATTAAATTTACAATTTTTCAATAGTTTAAATTTTTGAGACAATTGATAATTTAATACGGTATCAAAGTAGGAGGTTTTGAGTTTGATCATGTCTCATCTGCTCAACCTCCTATTTAAAGTTGGGAGTGTTAATTAGAATCATGTTAAATAATTAAATTTACCATTTTCTAATAGTTTAAGTTTTTAGAACAATTGGTAATTTAACAATAAATAAATAAATAAATAACATTACAAAAAAGGAGTGTGATATATTGCAAATTTGCAAGTGAAAAATTCGTCGGAATTTCACGGTATCTTTATTGTACATGTTAAAATAAAGAGAGATAATGTATAAAACTATAAAATGTGAAGCTTATTTATAGGCACACTTTATGGATCCTTTACAAGAAATGATAGTAGTCTATATGAAAATAGTATTGAGTGTTGTACATGATGACAGTGGGCCTGAAACTTTGTGACAATGGTCCTAAAATTAAACTAAATTAATATTCAAACATCTTTCTTCAAACACGAGACGGTAGTTTGGCAACAGGAGGAAAGAAAAAAAAAATGAACGGTGAGGCTTGGTAGATGTAACGAATTAGCATGAGTTATAGGAAAAAATGGAGCGTGCACTATTGCCAGTGACGACGCACAATTTAGTAATTGATATGGACATTTTTGGCGTGCTTGTCAAATACATCATTGTAGAAATTTGAATTACACTTTTGCGGTCACAATAAGCAGGATAGGCATGCTGAGGTGTGTAACAGAGCATCTCGAAGGTGGTGTTAGCAGGCTGACGAGAGAATGGCTTAGAAGAAAACTGTAACTTGTAAAGGAAACATGTAGGATCCAAAGATGACAACATAGTGCGCAGGTCAGGGTGTGGTCATGAACTGACAGACAAGGTGTTCAATATAAGCAATATCCAGTCGTGTGTTGGTGGAATAAATCAAACTCTCAGCCAACTAGTGATTAGAGAGTCGCATCTAGCAGTGGTTCACCATTTGTGGCACGTAGTTTAGCACTGATTTCCGTTGGACTATCAATTGTCTTATAGTCAGTACAGTCAACACGAGACACAAGATGATAGCCTGATAGGCATATATATAGTATATATTAAACCATTTAGGTTTAGTTACAATATATTAGGAGTAGTATATTATACGATAATATTCATAAATTTAATAACACTTTTGCTGAGAATAAATTTAATAACACTATATTATACTTATATGATATATTGAATAAGGATAATCATGAAAATGTTTTCAAGGGGTGGTGCTTTCGTGGGAACTGAGAAATTGAAAAAATAATAAAACTTTGATAACCCACTAACTTAAGTCACCCACTCACCTAGGAATTTTTTTTTTTTAAAAGTATTATTTTCCTCACCTACTTCCGTGATAAATTTTATCAACAAAAAGGGTAGGTCCACAATATTTTCATAACAAATTTTAAGAGGCAAGTCGTTCTTAATTTTAATTTGAATTCACTACTTAATTTACTTATTTATTTACCAATAACAGTCAATAACAACTTACTCTTTAAAATTTGTTATGAAATTGTTATGGACATAGTATTTCTCAAACCCCAAATAAGTAGTGCTTACGATGTGACAATTCACTAATTCAACAAGCAATAATGCTAGGTGCACAGTATAGTAACAAATTATATAAATTTGGTCACAACTCACCACGCAGAGGTGTGAACTCATCATTCACAACTTGCCTTGTGGCAAGTTGTAATAAAAGTTGTGTAATTTATTATGATCTTAGCATTTTTCTTCAACAAAAAAGCATTAGATTGGTATCAATAATTTTTTGAAGAGGAAAACGAATTATACACTAAGTTCATTGTTTTCTCTGTCAATGACAACCAAGAACCGGTTGAATTAGTTCGGTTCATAATTTTGTTAGTTCAATTGACGATTTTTTTTTCTACTTTTTTTTAAAAAAATTTATTTTTAAGAGTTTGGTTCCTAGTCTTTAAATTTTTTTTATTATTATTATTTTTAAGAGGTTGGTTCCTAGTCGGTCCGGTCCAGTTTTCCAAATTATGTATAAAACAAATAGGTATAATAGTTGACTTAGATATATATTTTTTTTTTTTAAGAATTATTTGACTTAGATCTTAAACAAGAGACTAATGGAAGTGTTAAATAACTTGATTTATATAATGATAAATATTGAAATTTTTAGGCTCTAAAGATTTAGGATTAAATGTTTAGAGTCTCAATTTGTATATGTTGGCAAACTGAGAACAAAAACATGTCTAAGATTGGTGTTAGACATTGCTCAAAGTGGTTTATGTCAAGACTCAAGAATATAAAAACTGCAAGAAAAAGAATTGAAATTCTATGAAGCTCGACCGATCAAAAATCGCAGAAAAATAATTTTTGCAAATTTTTAAACAAGCCCAAGCTCACGAAAACGTTTAGGGTTTCAATCCATAAAAGGAAAATCCTAGCTATGTTTTGAAGACTCTTGGAAAACTTATGAGTTACTCATGTGAGATCTAAGATGTTTTATACCTTCTAATTCTACGAGTGTCTACTAGAATAAGATCTACAATTAAGTGCTGGTGGAATCTAGTTGTTGCAAAGATCAACAAGCCATAATCTGAAACCTTTGAGTGGGATCTCAAAGTCACAAGTGTGGGTGCTTGTGTGGTGCAAATCCAAGAAAGAAAGAGTTTGTGGATTCGGAGTGTTAGGTTCTAAGGAATTATGAACTAATGTACTAGAACTTCATTTTGTAATGTTGGCAAATTATGATTAAAACATTTTAGTCTTGTTTAGACTTGCTCAAAGTATATGTTTTTTATGTAAAGTTGGAATTGAGTTCTTGCAGGATTTACTGAGTAAATATGCCTGGCTCATTCAATCAAGAATTAGACTTGATCGATTGAAAGTCGTGCAAATTATTCTTTCTGCAGAATTTCCGACTCAGCTCAAGCCCGTTTAACGTGTAGGGTTTTATGTTTTGTCTTAAGGGAAAATCCTAACCACGTTTTTGGGTTGCTCTTTATGCTGTGTGTGTGAATCTTCTGTGAGATCTAGAGGTGTTTACCTTCACACATACTTAGGGTTTCCAAGATTCAAGATTATGTCAAGAACTTGGTGATCAATTTAGTTGCAGATTCAAGAGCTTAAAGATACACAAGTGGGAGTGCTTGTACTTGTTGGAAATCTAAGAAAGAAGTAGTCCGTGGACTCAAAGTTGTCACGTGGTTGTGGTAGTAAGTTTCCTACTCAAGGTAGCAATAGGATTGAAAGTTCAAAGTGTGTATAAAACACCCTTGAATGTTTAGACCCCCAAATACAAAGTTACCAATTCAAGCCTTATATCAAACAACTAATGTGCAGAACATGATGACAAGCTCATAACAGAATTGATAAACAATCTAAGCCAAATATAAACACATCCATAACGGTACATATAAGGCAAAGATAAAGGGAAAGAAGATGCAAACACACGAACAACACACGATGTGTTATCGAAGAGGAAACCGAAGTCCTCGACGTAAAACCTCTTCGCCGCCCTCCAAGCGGTAAATAATCCACTAAAGAATGTAGTTGGGATACATGAACAACAGAAAACCCTTCAAGCCTAATCTACCTAAGTACCTAAGCCCTCCAAGCTTCTTGCTCCAATGAGGTTACGCCGAACCTATTTCTTCTTTAGCTTCCCGGATGCCGCTACTATACTGTAGCATCAACCAATGTATATTGGTTCCTTCCAAACTACTTCTCTTAGCACCAAATGAACCTTCTCACAAACGTGGGTGTGGTGAGATAAGGATTTGGTCAATGGCCTCTCAAGGATGTGACAATAGAGAGGAAGAGAGTAGAGGAATTTGTAGAATCTCTAAGGTAAAGATTGGAGATGAGGCAACCTTGTTTTTCTCTAGAGTTTCTCTCACAAAATTATCTCTGAAAGCTTTCTTAAAATAGTGGGTATAAGGGTCTATATATAATGGGGTGAGAAAGGAATATGAAGAGACAGTTTTTGCCAAACAGGGTAAATTGGCGGCTTGGTCTTGTGGCTTGTCCAAGTCGCGAGTTCAAGTCGCGACGTAACGGCCTGGCCAGCCTGGAACTTTTGTCCTGTAGTGCGACAGCTAGTGTGACCCTTCAGCTTCCTTGTGTGCATCTCACGTGCCTGCATTTGGCGGCTTGTAGCCGCGAGCCACCCACGAGTCCTAGCCGTTAAGCTCTGCTTCTTTGCACATACTTAAGTTTTTCTTCACATCTTCTCACATACTACCCTTACAATAATCCCACCTAAATACAGGGTTACTAAGTGCTAAATTACAAGCAAATTGGTACGGAATAAAACCAAAAAGATGGTTGATAAATTTCAACCTTACAATCTCCCCCTTTGGCTATTCCGTGACAAAACCCTAAAACAAACTCTAGACTTAACGCGTTAGTTGGGAACAGTTGGAAAACTCACTCACATCTAACTCTAGAATTTGTGAAGCTTTGGAACCATAAGAACAAGTATCTCCTGAAACATAACAACACAATAAGTTCATTGTATATGGAAACTCGTAATGCATATGGAGCAAGCACAATGTGATCATGCACAATGGAGTAAAGCAATAAACCATGGCAAGACCAAAACATGCAATCATTATAACCAAGTGATCACAATGCTCATTCACACTTGAAATGAACATCCGGACATTCAAGTTGACAAACACAAGGTAAATCACTTGAATGACCAACTCAACCAATGCACAATACATGAAGTATGTGCATCTAGGAAAAATCCTACACGGGCACAAGAGTGACAGTATTTCACAAAGAATGCATAGCATTAGGTTAGAAGTACTGATTAATCAAGCACAAAGGCTACATAAAGCATGGCACAAACCACAAAGGCCTACAAGAGTGCATGAAACTAAACCCTTAAAGCTTACATAAGCAACATGGGTACAAAACACAAAAACCAAAAACATTAAAACCTACATAGTTAGCAGAGGTACAAACCAACACATAAAGAAAGATGTGCTGAATAAATACAAAGTGGATACTGAAATATAATATGGTAGAAGCTAAAGATAGACAAAAGCAATAAACAAAAGCCTGTTAGCTGAAATCTCCCCCTTTCATTGAGCTCCCCCTGCCAACAGCATCTCCCCCTTTTTGTCATGAAATAGCTAGTCTTCATCATCTTCTAGCTTTCTTTGAATTTGATCCAATTGAGCTTGGAGAAAAGTGAACTTCGTATCCCACCGAAGGTTGAGATGGTGCAAGATGGATGTAAGTCCTGACATCTTTGTACCCAGCTCATTGACAGATGCTACAATAGAGTTTAGCTTGTCATCGGTGTTGAAAGAACTGGAGTGCGAACCACTGCGGGATGCTGAAGCTTCTGTTTTGATTCCTTTCTTGCTATGGCCAATGCTAGCGTTGAATGTACGCATGTTGATTGGACATAGTTTTGGGCATGGAAATTCATTTTCAGAGGGATGGATCCCTTTCAGCTTCAGAATCCTTGAAATGAGGCAGCAAAAAGGAATGCAGATCCTTGACTCTGTTCGTAGAACAGTTTTGCGAAGGATATGAAATATATGTGCACATATATCAATCTCAACATCAGAAATCAGATCATGAAGGAACAATGCCCGTCCGAGGTTCATATATCCTGTGCTGGATAATGGATACAGGTTGTGAAACATGACAATCGTAGCACCCTCAATTTTGGAGGAAGAGATGAAACACTGTCTGAGTTCCCATTTGAGGAAAACTCCAGATCTTTTCCAAGAACAGCTTTAAGTAATTCCTCATCTAGATGGAGATCATCATAAACTGGTGAGGCCCCAAGCATTGGCTGGATGATGTGCAGGATTTCTGCTAAGTATGTGGGAGATTTCGAGAAACTCTTTCCTCTAACCTAGCACTTAAGTTTGTCTCCATCGACAATTGCATTGGCATAAAATTCTTTTACCAGATTTTCATATGCATCATCAAGGTCGGAGAGGAGATTATTCCAATCCTTGCAGGCAAACCATTGAGGTATGTTGGTGTCAAAGAGAGAATGTTGGTCAAAGACTTTTTCAATAAATGTTGTAGCCTTTTTGAAGTAATTTTCAAAAATCTGAAAAGCAGCATACGATCGGAACTTGTTAGGATCGAAACCACCGGATGGGGAACGAGTCCTTTTTGGTGTAGGGGAGAAATCATAAATTTCAATGATAGGTTCTTTCCCTTTGCTGTTTCCTCCTTTCACAGCTGATCTCTTGAATTGAGACATTTTGTTACTGCAGCATGATTTAACACATACAAGAGATACCAGACAAGAAAACAAACATTATTAGTAATGTGTCATTTTCACACCATGGATATTGAAGAAAACCCTAAACACATGAGATTTAGGTTTAAATCATGACAATGTGACTGTGTATACACCCCATAACCAAAGAAGGTACACAAGGTAGAGAAAATAAGTGTAGAGATCATCACAAATAGACATTACAAACATTAATTCAGAAACCCATGTTCAAACATGATACACCACAAACCACAATAAATTAGCACAAATCAAAAAAATTCCCAACGCAGTAAGTATGAAGGAAAAGGAAGAAACCCCATACTTTTTGATAAAGATTTGAGAAGAAATGATGCAGAAATGGATGATTTTTAGAGAAATACTTGGAGTGTTTGTGAGAGTGAAATAGGGAAGACAATAAACAATCACAATAAGTATGAGGGAAAAACTGAAAATCATTTTAAAACTGTCTTCAAAACGCAAAACACGCGTTTTTCGCGACTGGATCAAGTCGCCAGTAAGTCGTCAGGGTAAGCCGCGAAACACTATAAAACAGGATTCTTGAAAAATTTTCTAATTATTTTTTGCGACTGGAAGATCTATCTGCGAGAGAGTTGCGAGTTGAGCCGCGAAAATCTCTGTGTACCCCTCGCGATTGGACCTTCCACCCGCGAACAAGTCGCCACATTGCGCTGCGAAATATGTAAAAACCCAAATTTTGAAAATTTTTCTAAGTATTTTTCGCGCCTAGGTCATTAACTCGCCAGTAAGCCGCGAAAAATCTCTGAATGGGCTCGCGACAAAGGCTTGCGACTTGGGTAACCCGCAACTTAGCCGCCAAAACAGGGCAACACTGTTTTTGAAATTTTTTTGCTTTTTGTAAAAAACAAAATACTATTCCAAAAACAACTAAAAACACTCAAAAATATTTTTGTTTTTTATCAACAAAGATTGAGTATATGAAAACACATTTAATCAAGTACAATCACATAAATGAATATGGCATTCATTGAACATAGACTTGTGTGTTGTGTGTGAATATCAAAAATGGGATAGTCTTTAGTCTAATGTGAAGTTTTAATAATCAATTCAATCAATGCATACACAACTAGCACTAGATAATGTGACATATCTCAATTATAGAAACATGCATATATAACGTCCCACAAGCACTGAATAACAATTCTTTGAAGCTTTTCATTTGGCTCCATATTCACATATCATTTGCATTTTTTAGCAAAGAAAATCTCATTTTGAGATAGATGCCTGAAATTTTTGAAATTTCAATTAATGAGATAGCATTTGGCTTTTTGGGCATCAAACATTTTATATTGGTCGCTTTCCCCTTTTTCCTAGTCGAATACTAGTATGTGCAACGGGCTTTTGCAGCTCTATATCTCTTTTCATTTAGAGATTTACAATTAGAGAGCTCTTTTAAGCATAAAAATAAAAAGTGGGAAGATATATAGGCATGAGTCTATGCATGTCTTAAGATCAACAAAACCATTCACTAATCATTCATGACAGTTGAAGATCTATTTACAACAGTCATATAGATTTCAGAATTTCTTCCACAATGATATGAGTGCATAAGAGACAAGCTACACTCGTTAAATACACAAAGTCATTAGTACAAAGGTATAAGGAAAAACATGCTTTGAGACAAAACTCAACAAAACCGATCAAACTTTTGGATTTTTTACTTTTTATGTGTTTTTGGATTTTTTGACACAAAAACAGTAAAAACAAAAGATAACCACAAAAAAATGTAGACAAACATAAGAAACACAAAACAACCTAGAGCACAGTAAGATATCATGGAAGATTGAGTTTAAGGAATGATACTGACACCAATTGTCTTACGCAAGGATTCAAACCTCGGGCCATCAAGAGGTTTGGTGAACATGTCTGCCTTTTGATTGTCAGTATTGATGAATTCTAAGCATACAATCTTGTCCTCTACTAAGTTCTAAATGAAGTGATAGCGGATCTCGATGTACTTTGATTTGGAGTGCTGAACTGGATTTTTTGACAAGTTAATGACACTGGTGTTATCACAGAACACACACATAGTGTCTTGAGATATTCCATAGTCATTCAATAACGTCCTCATCCATAACAATTGGGCACAACAACTTCCTGCTGCAATGTATTCAGCTTCAGCCATTGACAGGGATACTGAATTTTGCTTTTTTCTCATCCATGAAACCCAGTTATTTCCAAGATAGAAGCACCCTCCGGAAGTATTTTTTCTATCATCAATGCACCCTGCCCAGTCAGCATCTGAATATCCCGCCAAACACTCATTCGAATCTTTCGTATACCAAATCCCATAGTCAAATGTGCCATTTACATAACGAATGATTCGCTTCACTGCTGTTAAGTGGGATTCTTTAGGAGCAGCTTGAAACCGTGCATATACCCCGACATTGAATGCAATATCTGGCCTACTTGCTGTGAGATAGAGAAGACTGCCAATCATACTTTGATAAAGTGTTGGATCAACATCAACACCGGCTGCATCAATGCTTAACTTAGCCGAGGAACTCATGAGAGTAGAAGTATGTTTCTTAGAGTCGAGACCAAATATTTTGACAAGGTTTTTGGCATACTTCTCTTGAGAAATAAATATTCCATCTTTCCGTTGTTTCACTTGAAGCCCTAGGAAGTAGTTCAACTCTCCCACCATGCTCATTTCAAATTCCCTTTTCATTTCTTCCCAGAACTCATGAGCTAGGTGATCAACTGTAGATCCAAATACAATATCATCCACGTATACTTGAGCGACAAGGAGGGATTTCTCATCTCTTTTAACAAACAATGTTCGATCTGCTTGACCTCTTTTGAACCCACAATCCAATAGGTAATTAGTGAGATGATCATACCATGCTCTTGGAACCTGCTTCAACCTATACAAAGCTTTCTTCAATCTTAGTACATGACCCAGAAAGTGAGGATCTTCAAACCCCTTTAGTTGTTCAACAAAGACTTCTTCATTTAGAAAACTGTTTAAGAAGTCACTCTTCCTATCCATTTGATACAACTTGAAATCCATGATGCATGCTATGGACAAAAGAATTCAAATGGACTCTAGTCTTGCTACTGGAGCAAACGATTCATCAAAATCTATGCCTTCCACCTAAGTGTACCCTTGAGTCACCAATCTCGACTTATTTCGAACAACTTCACCATCTTCATCTGTTTTGTTCTTGAAAATCCACTTGGTTCCGATCATATGTGTATCTTTAGGCCTTAGAACCAATTCCTACACATCATTTCTAACAAATTGGTGTAGCTCCTGGTGCATAGACTCTACCCAATTCTCATCTTTCAGTGCTTCTTCTACTCTTTTAGGTTTAAATTAGGCAAAATAGCAGTTGTATGTTACATGGTTAGCAATATACTTCGGCCCTTTTCTCAAACGAAATCCCTCGTTCACATCCCCAATAATATTAATCGATGGGTGATTGAGAGTCACTCTTGATGAAGGTTTCTTGGAAGTTGAGAGTTCCTCATCACGAGAAATTGGGGTTTGAACTTCTGGAGGAGTGAGTGGACTTGAGATTTCTTGTGTTGATCTTCTTCTTGATATAGGAGGTATGGACTCCTTTCTGGGTGTCTCTTTCTCAGCATCATCACTTAGGAACATATCATCATCATCCTCTTTCTCCTTGAGTTTGAGCCCCTTTTCATCATTCTCAATCTCCTTTTTTGATATGGTGTTGTCTATGACCACATTGATTGATTCCATCACCATCTTAGTGCGCTTGTTGTACACCCTATAAGCTCGGCTATTTGTGGAGTATCCTAGGAATATTCCTTCATCACTCTTAGCATCAAATTTTTCTATATTTTTCCTGTCATTTAGAATATAGCATGTGCTCCTAAACACTCTGTAATACTTCACCTTGGGTTTCTTTTCTCTCCATATTTCATATGACGTCTTCTTTGTCCCAGCTCGGAAATATATTCTATTACATATGTGACACGATGTGTTCACAGCTTCAGCCTAAAACCTTTAAGGTATGTTTTTGTTGAGTAGCATGACTCTTGCCATCTCTTGGATCACCCGGTTCTTTCTTTCAACCACCCCATTTTGTTGTGGAGTCTTTGGAGCTAAAAATTCCTTCTTGATACCATGCTCTTCACAAAACGTTTCAAATTTAGTATTCTCGAATTCCTTCCTATGATCACTTCTGATTTTGACTATGGGAACTCCTTTTTCATTCTGCAGTCTCTTACATAGTCTTTGCATTTTATCACATGCTTCAGACTTCTCTCTAAGGAATTCCACCCAAGAGTACCTTGAGAAATCATCAACTACCACCATAATGTATCTCTTCCCTCCTAGACTTTCAGTTCGTGTAGGCCCTATTAGATCAACGTGAAGTAGCTCCAAACACCGTGAGGTAGCAATCACATTTACCTTGTGATGGTTTGCCTTTGTTTGTTTTCCCATTTGGCATGCTCCATATATAGTCTTCTCCACCTTTCCAAACTTTGGAATTCCCTCAACTGCCTCAAGTTTAGAGACTTTACATACTTGTTTGAAGTTGCATGTCCAAACCTATGATGCCAAAGTTTCAGCATATCAACGCGAGCACTTCTACACGAAATAGGTGCCGTCGAAACTACTCTATAGCAATTATCAATTGTCCTATTTCCCTCAAAGACTTGAATCCCTTTTTCATCAATGATTATACAACCCTTCTTTGAGAATTGGACAAGAAAGTCTTCATCACATATTTGAGTGATACTTAAGAGATTTGCCTTCAAACCTTTGATGTATAGCACTTCCTTCAATAGAGGTAATCCCGGTCTTTCAACCGTCCCTTCGCCAAGAACTTGAGCATGACTCCTATCGCCGAACGTCACATAATCACATGCTTTCTCTTTAAGAGCCTTAAACAGTGATTTATCTCCTGTCATGTGACAAGAACATCCACTGTCAAGGTACCATAAGCATAAGTTAAATACCTTCAATGTGGTGTGCACAAACATACAGGCATGGGACAAGCATTCTTAACCATCAAACAGAAATTCATCTTAATTTTCCAAGCTTTTTCTAGATTGATTTTTCCTTTTCAGATTATCAATCTTTTCACACAATGTTCTATTTCTTCTTTTGTATTTCTCAATCAAAGATTTAGACTCACATAGACTATTGTGTAGAGTGTGGTTCTTATTTTCAAAGTATTTCAGCATGTGAATGAACATCCTAGCATGTTTTTTGGATTTAATTAACTCTAAGAGTTCATTTTTAAAATATCCTTCAAACATACTCATAGAGTCATTATCACAAACACCTAAGCCACAATTTTGCATGACCCTTTTTCCAGCTGCATCCATAGCCAAGGGGTCTAGGATCACACTCAGTTAATCAAACCACAAAGAGTGCATTCGCTCTGATACCAATTGAAAGTTTAAAATGTGTATAAAACACCTTTGAACGTTTGGACCACCAAATACAAAGTTACCAATTCAAGCCTTATGTCAAACAACTAATGTGCGGAACATGATAACAAGCTTATAACAGAATTGATAAACAATCTAAGCCAAATATAAACACATCCATAACAGTACATATAAGGCAAAGATAAAGGGAAAGAAGATGCAAACGCACGGACAACACACGATATGTTATCGAAGAGGAAACCGAAGTCCTTGGCGTAAAACCTTTTCGCCGCCCTTCAAGCAATAAATAATTCACTAAAGAATGTAGTTGGGATACATGAACAGCAGAGGACCCTCCAAGCCTAATCTACCCAAGTACCTAAGCCCTCAAAGCAGTAAATAATCCACTAAAGAATGTAGTTGGGATACATGAATAGCAGAGGACCCTCCAAGCCTAATCTACCCAAGTACCTAAGCCCTCAAAGCAGTAAATAATCCACTAAAGAATGTAGTTGGGATACATGAACAGCAGAAGATCCTCTAAGCTTAATCTACCCAAGTACCTAAGCCCTCCAAGCTTTTTACTCCAACGAGGTTACGCCGAACCTATTTCTTTTTTAGCTTCCTGGATTCCACTACTATACCATAGTATCAACCAATGTATATTGGTTCCTTCCAAACTGCTTCCCTTAACACCAAATGAACCTTCTCACAGACGTGGGTGTGGTGAGATAAGGATTTGGTCAATGGCCTCTCAAGGATGTGACAGTGGAGAGGAAGAGAGTAGAGGAATTTGTAGAGTCTCTAAGGTAAAGATTGGGGATGAGGTAATCTTGTTTTTCTCTAGAGTTTCTCTCATAAAATTATCTCTGGAAGCTCTCTTAAAATCATGGGTATAAGGGTCTATATATAGTGGGGTGAGAAACGAATACAAAGAGACAGTTTTTGCCAAACAGGGTAAATTGGTGGCTTGGTCTCGCGGCTTGTCCAAGTCGCGAGTTCAAGTCGTGACGTAACGGCCTGGCCAGCCTGGGACTTTTGTCCTGTAGTGCGACAGCTGGCACGACCCTTCAGCTTCCTTGTGTGCATCTTACATGCCTGCATTGGCGGCTTATAGCCGTGAGCCACCCGCAAGTCCTAGCCGCGAAGCTCTGCTTCTTTGCACATACTTGAACTTTTCTTCACATCTTCTTACACACTACCCTTATAATAATCCCACTTAAATGCAGGGTTACTGAGTGCTAAATTACAAGTAAATTAGCACAAAATAAAGCCAACAAGATGGTTGATAAATTTCAACCTTATAAGGATGTTAGTGGTCTAAGTCGTTATTGTGTAAACTTCAATTCTTTCATAGTGGATTCAGTTTACCTTGAGGATAGCTGGGTTAAATCATCCCCGGGTTTTATACTGGTTTGGTTTTCCTAGGTCATCATATCTTTGTGTTCTTTATTTTCCGCATTTTATATTAATATGATATATTTGTGTTAACCTATATCTGATAATTTGACTAAGTAATCACTTGGCTAATTAACTAAGTTAATCTGGTTGTGTTTTAAGGGATCTAAAAACGTACAAGTGGTATCAGAGCAGGTAGCTCTCTTGTTGTAGATTCTTTGATCTAAGAGTTGATCCTTGACCCTGGTTGTCATAGAACACAGACACTCTCTTGTTATTCCTCCTCACTTTGATGGGAATAATTATGCTTATTGGAAAGTAAGGATGAAAGCATTCTTGAAATCTATTAATAAGAGTCTGGAACTTTGCTGAATACGAATGGGAGAAGCCCACTACTCCTGTGAGTGAGTGGCAAACTTCTCAAAAAAAAAAGCAGCCGCTTTCAATAGCAAAGTTATGAATGTTATCTTTAATGTTGTTTCTATGGAAGAATTTAAGAGAATCTCTAATGTTGTGGTTACTCATACTGCTTGGAATATCCTCCAAACTGTGCATGGAGGCATCAAGGCAGTTAAAATCAATAAGTTGCAACAATTAACAACTAGATTTAAAAGCATTAGGATGTCTGGTGATGAATCTTTTGATGAATTCTATACTAAGCTTAATGATATTGTTAATTCTGCATATAATTTGGGTGAAACCTATGATCAAATTAAAATTATTAGGAAGATTCTTAGATCTTTGACTGAAGATTTTAGACCTAAAGTGACTGTCATCATTGAAAACAAGGATGTGGACTCCATCCTTGCTGATAAACTTTTAGGATCTCTTCAGTCCTATAGTTGGACCTACTTAAGACTAGCAAATGCGGATCAATGGCTCTTAAGTTTGTTGATGATGTTGATATAAGTGGATTTGATGATGAGCTCTCTGCTACGGAGATTGCTTACCATGCCAAGAACTTTAGAAATTTTCTTAGGAACAATAATAGAAAGGCAAGAGGTAAAAACACTACTGAACCTAGAAATTTTAGGAGGAATGATCTCACTAAGGTTAATAACATTGAAAAATCTAAAGAAAAAGTAGGTCAACCTTCAAATAACTCTATGAGTCAACAATGTTTTGGGTGTCAAGGGTAAATCTGAATGTCCAACATTCTTGAGGTTTAAGGGTAAGGCTATGGTTGTAACCCTTAGTAATGATGAAGTTTCTGACAATGAGTCTGGTAGTGATGAGGATGGAAACTTCAGTGCTTTCACTGCTACCACTGTAGTTGATGAAAGTATTGCTGTTGAGGAGAACTCTTCTGATGGGGAACTCTTTGAGGATGTAGATTTACAAGAAACCTATAATAAACTTTGCAAAGTTACTACAAAGGATGCTATGAGTGTTGATTTAGACTTAAAGAAAATTGCAATTCTTGAACTTGAAAAGAAAAATTTGCTTGTGAAACTGTTTAATGCTAATGAATTGTTGAATACTGTGAAGACTAAGGACATGCTTTTGCTTGATAAAGTTAAGAATTTGGAACTTGAACTATCTGTTACTAGAGAACAATCTAATAGGTTTGCAAGCTCCAAACTTGATCACATGTTGAGTGTTCAAAAGTCTCCCTTTGACAAAACTGGCTTGGGTTTTGTAGAAAGCATATCTATGCCTGAACTCCATTCCACAAATTTTGTTCCTTCTTTTGAACCCCCTGTGAGAGAGATTGTCAAACCCTCTATGAGTGAGGCTACTAAATCTGTAGAAGTTACACCTCCTAGGAAAATTATGGTTGATCTTCAAGAGTCTAAACCTAAGGCTCCTAATCCTCCTAAGGGTAAGTTGCAAGATAAGCCTGCATGGGTTTGTCATTTTTGTGAAAAGTCTGGGCACATTTATCCAAACTGTTTCAAGTTGTAAGCTGCTAAGCGAGCAAATAAGCCAAAAGTACCTATGTCTCAAGCACAAGATTCTATGGTACTTATTGGTGAATTGGTAAAGGCTCTAAACCTTTATTCCAATCTTGGAGTTGCTTAGAATTCTAATGTGAAGAATAACTCCAATGCTAGAGTTGCATCTAAAACTCACATGATTGCAAGCTTTTATTCTAGGAGATATGGGAGTTATATTATGTAACTCTTTAGGTGATAATCTCTTTCAAACTCTATGTGATGAATTTGTAGAGATTGTGATTGATCACTGTTCACATATCACTTCACATGTATCTCAAGTTTTTGCTAGTTGTACACACTACACAAATTACTCTTTGCTAAAATTTGTACATGTTATTGTGTGTGATTTTGGTTTGGCCAACCAAATTTGAAAATTCCTTAAGTTTTATGCAAAACATGTTTGTTGTTTGAGAATTTAATGAGAATTGATTGAAAATCTTAATTTTGGGAAAACTAGGTTCAAAACAAGTGTTTTTGAAGAGTATTCCATCTCATACTCATGTATTTTATTCATAAAATTCAATGCTTTGAGGAGTTATTGCAAAAAATTGCTCTGTTTTTCAAAAAATTGTGTTTTCCAGATTTTCAATCGATTAAACCTATTTTTCGACCGATCGAAAATGCGATTAAAATTTTGGTCAACTTCTGTCTATTTCGATTGGTGCTCGATTGATGTTGGATCAATCAAAGCATTTTCGATCGATCGAATCTATTTTTCAATCAATCGAAAGTCGTATAGAGAGTTTTTAAAAACCTTTGTTTTCACGTGTTCTATCACTTTCAAACTGTTTCAAAAACTTTTTCTCTCTCTATCCAATCGGTCAAGGCTACCAATCAAGATTTTTGTCATTTTCCTTCAATCTTTTTGCAAGGTTTTTCTCTCCCAAGGCCAGTAAGACCATATTACCATTCCTTTTCATTTATTTTCAAGTTTCATGCATTTTTGTCATGCATATTTGGGAAATTTCAAATCTAAGGATTTTTGGGATTTTTGATAATTTAAGCCTTTTATTTGGAAATTGATCAATGGGTTTTTATTGTGGGATGTTATAAATATGATCCTTGTGGTTTAATTTGATCAATTTGTTGAATTGTGAAAAATTGAAATTTTATAGGGCTTGAAACTACCCGAATTGGGGATTTTGTTCAATTAGGTTTATTTGATGAAATTGGTTTGTTGGATTGATTCACATGATCATTATATTGTGTTATCTATTTTTTTTTTTTTAATGACCAATTGGTCAATTTCTTGAAAATTGTACAAGTGTTTGTTTTTTCTTCAAAATTTTGGGGTTTTTGAAGTAAACTCTATGCTCAAGCCAATTTTGTGAATTTAAAGTTAATTTGAACTTATTCTCACTACATTAGAGCATGCATCATTTGCTTATACTGTTCATGCATCATATAGAATTGTTATTTCTATATTTTTTTTGGTGCTAACTTGCAGTCTGCCCTTGATTTTTCTTTTGTTTCTTTTTGGTTCTTTTCTATTTGTCTTGTCTTTTCCTTAGCACTATGTCTGGGAAGACTAGAGCTAATAAGAAATCCTCTTCTTCTTCTTCTTCTGCCCCCTCATTTAATAGTGAGAGATTCTTGAGTGAGAAAAACCAGGAAGCATATGAGAAGCTTAACCTTAAGAGGAACATTTGGGCTGAGAGAAAGGTTCTTTTAGATGAGCTAGATAGTGAGATTAGGAGAAACTTTGACCATCAGGGCTGATTACCTCTGTTCGATGTTGATCATCCTCCTCCGACTACCTTGATCAGAGAGTTCTACTCGAACCTCTCTATCCACGCCTATGATTCCAACACTCTTGTGAGGAGTTGGATACTGGGTGATGAGTACACCATTAATCCTTTAGTAGTAGCTGATGCTCTTAGGGTGCCACTAGTCTAGCATCTTATCTACCCTTATTATGAGTCTTCCCCTAGACGACATTGTGTCTTACATCACTGGGTCTTTTATTTAGTGGGGTTTTGATCCTCGAATCACTATTGTTGAGCTGACTGAGATTCATTATATTTTCTTTAGGATTGCTTGTCATTCTTTATGGCCTATCTCTCATCTGCACACCATTCCTTTGGAGCGTTGTGCATTTTTGTATGCGCTTGTTACTGATGCTCCTATGAGTTTTTTTCATCTTTTTATTCGTTCTTTGATTGAGGTTCATTGGAGTAGTTCTATTGCTCATGCTCTTTTCTTCCCTGTTTTTTATTCATTAGATTCTTTTGAATATAGGATTAGATGAGTTTCCTGCATATGAGCCTATTCATATTATTGCTCCCATAGGTGCCACATTTCTTAGGTAGAGAGCTACTCAAATGAGAGTAAGCTCTAAACGTCCTAGGGTTGAGACTTCTGGTATCGCACATCCTCGTCCTTCTTTTATAGGTGCTATTGCTGTTGAGGCGTCTATCAATCCGACTGCTGCTACTGCTGCTGTTCCCCCACCATATACTACAGATGATTCAGACATTTGTCATATGTTGGAGACTGTCATGACCGTTCAAGCAACTCATGGTTAGCTTTTGGTGGACATGCTTGATAAGATTCGTGGCTTGCGCGCAAATTTGGAGCATTTTAGATGGTCGCCTCCGCCACCTCCTTTTGATGATGATTTTTGATTGCCCTTTGGCAATTCGTCACAAGGGGGAGTACATTTGTAGATGAGTTTTTGTTGTTATGGGGAGATTTTTTGTTTTGGAGATCTGGAGCTTTTAGATTGTATCTAAGTGCTTTATTTTGTATCTATCATTTTTGGCTCATGATGTATTTTTTTGTTTGGGTTGTCCATGATAGGGGGAGATACATTGATTATATGTTTCTTGTTTCACATTGTGTATTGATTTATATTTACAAGGTTATTCATGATATATGTCTTTATTTTGTGTTATGTGAAATCAAGAAGTTATTTTGTTTTACTTGTATTTTCCACACATGCATTTATACATTTGTTAAGTGTTTCAAGAAATATACAGGTTGATTTAGTCGTGCTGCTATCTACACTTGCAACTGATAAATAGTAGTTAGGTTGGATTTGTTGAGTTGGGCAATATTTTTGTAATGGGCTGTTTTATGTAAACTTTGAGTATTTTGCTAGTTTGTGTTTTGTCATGGATTTCCAAAAGGGAAGTTTGTTAGGTTCTAAGGAATTAGGAACTAATGTATTAGAATTACATTTTGTAATGTTGGTAAACCATGATCAAAAAGTTTTAGTCTTGTTTAGACTTGCTCAAAGTATATGTTTTTTTTATGAAAAGTTGGAATCGAGTTGCTATAGGATTTACTGTGTAAATATGCCTAGCTCGATCAATCGAGAATTAGACTAGACTGATCGAAAGTCGTGCAGATTATTTTTTCTGGAGAATTTCCAACTCAGCCCAAGCCCGTATGACATGTAGGGTTTTGTGTTTTGGGTTGCTCTTTATGTTGTGTGTGTGAATCTTCTATGAGATCTAGAGGCGTTTACCTTCACACGTACTTAGGGTTTCCAAGATTCAAGATTATGTCAAGAACTTGGTGATCAATTTAGTTGCAGATTCAAGAGCTTAAAGATACACAAGCGAGAGTGCTTGTACTTGTTGGGAATCCAAGAAAGAAGTAATGCGTGGACTCAGAGCTGTCACGTGGTTATGATAGTAAGTTTCTTACTCTAGGTAGTAATAGGATGTTAGTGGTCTAAGTCGCTATTATGTAAACTTCAATTCTTTAATAGTGGATTCGATTTACCTTGAGGATAGCTAGGTTTTTTACCTGGTTCTTTCTTAGTCAATATTAGGTTTTTTACCAATTTGGTTTTCCTAGGTCATCATATTTTTGTGTTTTTTATTTTCGACACTTTATATTGATATGATATATTTGTGTTATTTTAGGTATGATAATTTGACTGAGTAATCACTTGGCTAATTAACTAGGTTAATCTGGTTGTGTTTTAAGGGGTCTAAAAACGTACACGGAGCTTGCACATGATCATGTCAATAAGTTACTACTGGAGGTAACAATAGATTTAGGGTTAAATCTTATTGTAAAAACTTCAATTCTCTTATAGTGGATTTGTTTTACCTTGAGCATAGCTAGGTCAAATTCTCCCTAGGTTTTTACCTTGAGACGGTTCATTTCATTGGTTTTCCTAGGTGATCATATTGTTGTGTTCTTTATTTTTTCCACTACTATGCATGATATAATCTCTCCTTATTTAACCTAGATCTCATAATTAACTTAAGTAATCACTTGGCTAATATATTAGGTTAAACAATCTAATTTAAGGGGTCTAAACAAACAAACAGAAATGAATAATTATTTTGATAACATAGCTCAAGTGGTAAAATCTTTAATAGTTGAATAAAAAATCTGAGATTTAGCCCCTACTTACACCAAAAATCAATTAGTGTCTCAGTCTGATGATTAAAAAAAAAAAAAAAACACAATTATTAGAAATGGAAGCCATAAATTGAAACTATCTCTAAAAAAAAAAAAAAAATTATTTTGATACCAATTACAAGTAAAGTGCATTTTGTCAAAGGATTAGCCAAATACATAAAGAATTGAATGTTCAATATGTGTGTAAAACAACCTTGAATGTTTAGACCCCAAATTACAAATTACCAATTTAAGCTTATTATCAAACAATTAATGTGCGAAACATGAACATAAGCAAAACACAGAATTGATAAACAATCTAAGCCAATTATAATCACATCCACAACAGAAAATAAAAGGCAAAGATAAGAAAAGAGAGATGAAAACACAAGGAAACACACGATGTGTTATCGAAGAGGAAACCGAAGCCCTCGCGTAAAACCTCTCCGCCGCCCTCCAAGCGGTCAATAATCCACTAGAAAATGTAGTTGGGATACATGAACAGCAATAGACTCTCCAAGCCTAATCTACTCAGGTACCCAAGCCCTCCAAGCTTCTTGCTCCAATGAGGTTGCGTTGAACCTTTTGCTTTTCTAGCTTACCAGATTTCGCTATAGCCCATAGCATCAACCAATAACCATTGGTCCTTTCCAAACTACTTCCTTAGCACCAAATAACCTTTTCACAGATGTGGGTGTAATGAGAAAAAGATTTGATCAATAACCTCTCAAAGATGTATCAATAGAAAGGAAGAAAGTAAAGGAATTTGAAGAGTCTCTTAGTGAAGATTAGGGATGAGGCAATCTTGTTTTTCTCTAGGGTTTCTCTCTAAAATTCTAACTAGAAGCTTTCTACATTTCATGGGTATAAGGGTCTATATATAGTGGTGTGTGTTTGGAATACGAAGAGTCAGTTTTTCCCAAATAGGGCTGGTTGCGGCTTGACCTTGCAACTGTCTAAGTCATGAGTTCAAGTCGCGAGATAACGGCCTGGCTAGCCTGGGACTTTTGTCCTATAGTGTGACAGCTGGCATGACCCTTCAGCTCCCCGCATGCTTCTCACGTGTGCAGCAGTTGGCGGTTTGCAAGTCATGAGTCAATCGCGAATTCTAGCCGTGAGTCCCTGCTTCTTTGCACAAAGTTGAGCAATTCTTCACACTCTCTTCACACACTATCCTTACATGAATCTCACATAAATACAAGGTTACTAAATGCTAAATTACAAGCAAATTAGCACAGAATAAAGCCAATAAGATGGTTGATAAATTTCAACCTTACAAGAATGACATATGTTCTTAACAAGTGAAACACATATCCTAACACAATTAAACTAATTATGCAGCGGAAAATAAATTGACACGATAATTGTTTACAAATGGCAAAAACCTACGGGCCAAAACCTCACCGGGTGATTTTTAAGGTCATCACTCCCGAAATTCCACTATTATCACAACAAGCGGTTACAGGTAAAGGAATCTCAGTACCTTATACCAATCTACAGTCGAACCTTACCTTAATACCCAATTAGATTTATTTTGTAGTGACAATTTCTCTTTTGATGCACGGCTCGCAGTACATAACTAACCAATTGCGCGGATCTCAGTATGCGACTTCAATCACCAACTAGAGAAGATTGTTGGCTACAAAGTTCTTCAGTTCATCCACACGATGAGAACAAGAAGATGCTTGGTCACAAAACCCTATAGTGCACATATATAGCAACTTCTTCAAAGAATGATGAACTAGGGCAAAACTTTGTCCCTGATCATAATTTGTTTGAACAAACTTTGCTTAACACTTGTGCAACTGTGAACTCTTTGACGTCCTTTAAAATAATCCTTTTATATGTCCAGGGTTAGGAGAAAAGAAGGCCTAAAGACACATTCACGAATCCCAAGAAAATCATATCAGAATTCTAAAATTCTTAAACCTTGATAGATAGGAGCTGTCAAGCAGCTATAGAGCACACGGGCTGAAACAGTTTTCTTAAGCTCGATAGATGCAACTATCGAGCCAGTTGTCGAGCTTTAATGAATTTTCACTATTCAGCATGTTTCTTAGACAAACTTGAATGACTTTAACACTTGATTTTGAAACCTTGTTTCTTAAAATATTAAAAAAACCTAGTTCTACCCAATTACAAGTAAAATGCGTTCTGTCAAAAGATTAGCCAATTATATTCAATAGTGACATATGTTCCTAACAAGTGAATCACATATGACCTAACACTTTGCAAAGCGATACCCCTGGATTGGCCTTTGGGCTTGGCATTTCCTCTATCTTCTTGACTTTGGGTACCTTTCATGGCACTGCCTCCATAGATTAATCTCCTTGATCAACTCTTGATTCTGATGGGTTAAGTCCGCCATGGCGATTGCATGGCAGGCACTGACTGTCGATCATGGTGGGGATTGTTAGAGGCATCCCTACTCTTCTAATGGCCTAGACTCGTGGCCCTTGATCTTGTCCGAATCATGCAGCCTTTTGTCGAAGAAAGATAAACTACAAAACATGAAATTAATCTTCCCCACAGGCGGCACAAATTGATGATGCACATAAAATCAGTAGGGTGAATGCTCTGGGCGTCAATGACCTAGTAGTCACTTGAAAGGCCTAAAAAGAAAGCACACAATCAAAGGCAACCGGGGTGGACTGGCCAAGAACCCTCTGATGCTTAAGTTAGTTTCTCTCTCAAATCCTAGAGTTCCAACTTTTTGGGAATTGTCCCAGACTTACCTTTGTTTGATGTAGAAGAGTGTTTATATAGTATACACTGGAAGCGGTTACTTGTCTAGTAACTTCCCCCATTTTTGAGAAGGTCGAAAGGTTCGTGGTTAACTTCCACAATCGCCATGGAAGTTAGATTATTTGATCTTATTTTCTATAACCTTTTTTGGAAGTATTTAGTAAAAACTTGTAGGAAAATATGCTTGTAATTTTCGTCTGGGGGTCGTCCAAGCGTCTTTGTTGATGGACAACCTTTTAATAGACGACTGCTCTATAAAGAATGCCCATTCCTCTACTCTTGCCCTGGATGACCCTTATGGACAAGCTTGGAGTTGCTTATTTCATAGTACACCATCAATTATTTTTTAGTAAACACACACACACACACATATATATATATATATATTAAAAGCCAAAGTTTAGAGAAAATTCAATTAGATTTTAATTGAATTCTCAACTTTGCACCACGTGTCCCATCTAATTTTTAATTTTTGTGCCAAGTAAATTATTGAGTGCAAAAATTGAATAGTCTAAATCCAATTAAATTATAAATCATATATATATATATATAATAATACTAAGAAACCATTACATATATTAGAAAATGTATAATTAAAAAAAGGTGTAAACTAATACCATGTATAATTTGAATATCTTCTAAAAAAATGTATAAGTTGAACTGTGTAGTTATGATTATTTTTAATTGTATATGTGCATATACACGACTTACACACTAATTTTTCATAAAAATACAATCTACCATAATACATTCTACCCAAAAAAAAACATGATGTAAAAATGCATTCTCCAAAATGTAATTCCGAACACCACCTAAGTTGACAACTAAACAAAATGTGAAATTGTGTGTAACAGTAATATTTTTGCATACTTGAAGTTGAAGGAATAGGAAAGAACAAATTTTTTTTCTCCCTAGTAAGGGAATATTATAATTGGTAAATCTATTACAAAAGTAAAGGAATATGCTATGCATATGCTTCTCATAAAATTCAACATTTTGTAACTTCTCATTGATTAGATGCCGATTTTCCCCCTTTTCGCCTCTGTTCTAGAAATGAACAAAGGTGAAGGGATGGACATCAAACCACAAGCAGGCAAAGTAATTTTAGATTAAACCACAGGTGAGTTTACTATAATTACCCTTAATAAATTTATATAAATTATAATTTTTATTTTCTCATTTGTCTTATCAACTAAACAAAAAACACCTTATTTTTCATCATTCCAATTTTTCAACATCTTTATTAAAAACATATAATGAAAAACTAAAACTTTTTTTATCCTAACACTTTTTATTCATCTTAAAATTTTTCATCCTCCCCACCAAACAATGCATTAGTTTGTATGATTGTTATATTTTACTTATATTAACATATATATGTTCAGCCATGTAATATTGACAAAATATTGACATATTTTACCTATATTGACATATATATGTTTAATTAAAATGATGATTATTATTTAGATTATTTAAAATTGATCAAATTTTTTTAATGTTTCATAATATTTTTAAAACTATTAATATACACTAAATATATGATTTCTTATTTATTTAACCAAATTATTTTTTAAAAGTTTTAAGAATATTAATATTGATGAATATGATGTAAAAAATTGTTCACAATTACAAACTAATTGGATGAAAAAGGTGCTGATAAACGTAACAACTAATTTTATGTAAATATTTTTATTATATATGTATACACACACTAGTCAATAACTCATGCAATGTGCAAGGGAAAGTTTAACATAATTTGATGTATCAAGATTCTAATGGAGTTAAATATAGAATAAAATTTAAATTTAATTTTTAAATATATATTAGAATAATAACATATAAAATTGTGAGATCTCAAAAGATTATAAGGTATAATATTATGAGATAAACTATATGTTATATACTTTTTATTTTTTATAAATATTATGAATTATAGGTATATATGGTTAATAGGTTATTCTTTATGTGGGGCCAGAAAATCGGGTAGCCTCGGCCCACTTCAACCCAGGCCCAAATGGCCCACGCCGAGGACGCATGATGGGTCCGAGGATGACCCTATCCTCGGTCGTCCGAGACCTCAGTACGAAGAAGGGGCAAGCCCTGGGCGAACTGTCACCTCGGCATTGAATACGCTCACCTAACCCTTCTAGCCGCATTAATGAGGATGTAACCCCTTGACAGGGCAACATCGATCAGGGTGAACCACTTGAGCATGGATATGACCTTTGATGGGATAGACGGTCAGGTGGAAGGCCAATAGATGACCAACAGGAGGAGGAAGAGAGAGATATATAAGAAAGGGGAGCAAAATGTAAAGGAGGTTTTTGGGGGGGGGGGGGAGAGGGAAGGGAAAGCCTCCTCGGCCGTGGTTCGAGGAGCATCCCCCAGTCGTAGATTGTTCTAAGTATTTTTCAAAGAAAGAAAAGAGTTCATGCTTCGTGAACGCCGGCCAGCGCCTAAACCTTCGATCCACTCTCTACAAATTCATTGTTCTGGGTTCGTTGGGCCTTTGACCCATATCTTTGGGCTTGAGCAACAAAAACAAACCCTACACTTTAGATTTCAATTTTTTTTTATATAAATATAATTTGTCACCCTAAACAATATTTCTACCTCCACGAGCAAACTTTTTTTATTTTTGAAAACAACACCATGAACAAACTTTATAGTTATATTCTCGTCTTTCATTTGGTGTAAAAAGGAATCGGAATTTCTTCTGTGTTTCCATGGAGAATATGAAAATGTACTTTTATGGCCAGGCGTTGGGGCATGTATTCTCCAATATGAAAAGGTACTTAGAATCAATTGTTGAACTGGCTTTGTGAACTGCTTTTTGTTTCTTTTTCGTTTTTCTTTTTTTAAAAGGATAAATGCTTTGTTGAATTGTTGAAAGTATAAATGTACAGCATCAATTGAGTTTTGTGCATAACAAAGATGCCATAACTGTTAATTACTAATCTTTTGTTATCAAAAAAATTATTATTATATTTTTTAGAGAGAGTTTTAATCTATGACTTCAACTTAATTACTAATCTTTTGTTATCAAAATAATTTTTTTTTTTTTTTTAGAGATAGTTTCAATTTATGGCTTCCATTTCTAATAATTGTGTTTTTTTTTTTTTTTTAATCATCAGACTGAGACACTAATTGATTTTTGGTGTAAGTAGGGGCTAAATCTCAGATTTTTTATTCAACTATTAAAGATTTTACCACTTGAGCTATGTTATCAAAATAATTATTCATTTCTGTTTGTTTGTTTAGACCCCTTAAATTAGATTGTTTAACCTAATATATTAGCCAAGTGATTACTTAAGTTAATTATGAGATCTAGGTTAAATAAGGAGAGATTATATCATGCATAGTAGTGGAAAAAATAAAGAACACAACAATATGATCACCTAGGAAAACCAATGAAATGAACCGTCTCAAGGTAAAAACCTAGGNAATAAATAAGCTCATCAAAGCTAAATAAGGTACATAAGACATGTTATGTGTAAATAAATTGACTAACCTTATTTTCAAAAACCAAGAAAAATAGTGCTAATTTTTTTTTTTCTTTCTTCCCTTTTTTTTTTTCTTTCTGTTTTTTTTTAAAAAAAAATTAAAAGAGAAAACAAATAAATCCTAAAATGAAATGCATGAATGTAATGCAATGCAAGTCCTAGAAAGAAAAACAAAAAAAAAAAAAAAAAAACACACACACACACACACACACCAAAGAACAATGGTCACAAAGGAATGAGCAATGAAGCACAAGGACCATATCATAAAGACTCAATTAGATCGAATCTTTTGCATCCAAAATCTTTTAGATGCACCACGAGCATTGGAGTTCTTATTCACATTCGAGTGATTTCTAACTCCAGGATTGGAATAAAGGTTCAAAGCCTTTACCAATTCACCAATGAGTGTCACAGGATCTTGTGCTTAAGGCACATGCAGCTTGAAACTTGAAACAATTAGGACGAATATGTCCAGACTTTCTACAAAAATGACAAACCTAAGCAGGTTTACCATGCATCTTGTCCTTAGAAAGGGTAGAATCTTCAGGTTTGGACTCTCCTAGATCAACCCTAATCTTCCTAGGGGGTGAAACTTCCACAAGTTTGATAACCTCACTCACAGGGGGTTTAACAATTTCACTCACAACCTCACTCACGGAAGGTTCAGAAGAAGATGAAGGAACAAAGTTCGTGGAAGTAGGTGCAGACACAGAGATGCTTTCAACATATCCTAAACTAGGTTTGTCAGAAGGATACTTTTGAATATTCAACATTTGATCAAGTCTAGAACTAGCAGATCTAGCAACAGATAAATCATGTTCTAAAGTTTTAACTTTATCAAGTAAGAGCATGTTTTCAGATTTCACATTGTTCAAAAGATCATCAGTATCAAATAACTGAACTAGCAAATTCTTCTTTTTAAGCTCAAGAGATTCAATTTTCTTTAGGCCAAGTTCAACATTAGGCCTTTTAAAGATCTGCATCCTCAGAGAGTTCGTCATCAGAAGAGCTTTCTTCAACATATATACTTTCATTGACGATAGCAGTAGCAGTGAAAGCAATGAAGTTTCCATCTCGTCACATCTAGACTCATCATCAGAAACCTCATTATCGCTAAGGGTTATAGCCATAGCTTTACTCTTAGACCTCAAGAATGTAGTACATTCAGATTTAACATGACCATACCCTTGACAACCAAAACACTAAGCACCCAAAGAATTGTTTGAAGATTTACCAACTTTATCTCTAGGTTTTTCAAAGTTATTAACCTCAGTGGGATCGTTCTTCCTAAAGTTTCTAAGTTCAGCAGTGTTTGTACCTCTTGCCTTTTAGTTGTTATTCCTAAGGAAGTTTCTAAAGTTCTTGGCAAGGTACGCAATCTCTATAGCAGAGAGCTCATTATCAAATTTACCTACCTCAACATCATCAACAGACTTAAGAGCCATTGATTTGGATTTGGAAGCTTTGGGTAGGTTAAACTCATAGGATTGAAGAGATCCTACAAGCTCATCAACAGGGATGGAGTCCACATCCTTGCTCTCAGTAATAGTAGTTACTTTGGGTCTAAAATCTTTAGTTAAAGATCTAAGAATCTTCCTAACAATTTTAGATTGATCATAGATTTCACCCAAATTAAAAGCAGAATTAACAATATCATTCAATTTAGCATAGAATTCATCAAAAGATTCATCATCAGACATTCTAATGCTTTCAAATCTAGAAGTTAATTGCTGCAGCTTGTTAATTTTAACTGCCTTTGTGCCTTCATGCACAGTCTGGAGGATTTTCCAAGCAGTATGAGCAATCTCAACATTAGAGATTCTCTTAAATTCCTCCATAGAAACAGCATTAAAAATGACATTCATAACTTTGCTATTGAAACCAGCTGCTTCTTTTTGAGAAGTTTGCCACTCACTCATAAGAGTAGTGGGCTTCTCCCATTTGTACACAACGGAATTCCAAACTCTCTCATCAATAGATTTCAGGAATGCTCTCATCCTTACTTTCCAATAAGCATAGTTATTCCCATCAAAGTAAGGAGGAACAATGAGAAAGTGTCCATGCTCAATGACAGCAGGGGTCAAGGATCAGCTCAGAGATCAAAAAATCTCCAACTAGAGAGCAACCTGCTCTGATACCACTTGAACGGATTTAGACCCCTTAAACTAACCAGATTAACCTAGTTAATTAGCCAAGTGATTAACTTAGTCAATTTAAGCAATTCTAGGTTATCACAAACATACAATCATATCAAAAGTATAAAGCAGCGGAATAATAAATAATACAAGATATGATCACCCAGAAAACCACACGGTAAAAACTTGGGGAGGATTTGACCTAGCTATCCTCAAGGTAAACTTGAATCCACTATGCAAAAGAATCGAAATTCATACAAACTGACTTATAAGCTCCCCGTTTGACTTCCTAATGCTACCAACCAGTAGAACTTACTGATATGACCACATGCAAGCTCTGAATCCACAGACTCTTTCTTTCTTGGATTCTCTAATCAGCTACAAGCACACACGCTTGTTATTCTTTAAGCTCCAATGGCAGCAACTTAATTGATCATCATGGTGTTGAAGTAATCTCTACCTAGAAAACCCTAAGTTTTGTGTAAAGGAAAGCTCCTCTAGATCTCACAAGAGATTTACACAAAATAGAAAAGTATGAGCAATAATACAACCGGAGCAACTCTAAAAACATGGCTAGGGTTTTGCCTTTTATACCTAGGGTTAAAACAGAAAACCCAAAACGTTTAATGAGTTAGGGCGAAGCTGGAATATTTTGCAGAAAAACATTCTGCCCGAGATTCGATTGATCGAGTCTTTTTTTCGATCGATCGAGCCAGGCCAAAATGCACCAATGCATCTACAGCCTCTCGATTCCAACTTTACATGAAAGACACAACTTTGAGCAAGCCTAAACAAGACTAAACATATTGTTTTGATCATGGTTTGCCAACATTACACATTAGAGTTCTAAATACATAAATTCCTAAATCTTTAAAACCTAACAGTTTCTTTTTGTTTGTTAGTTTGACATATTTTCAATTATATCAAAGAGACAAATAAAATGTAATATACTACTACACGTAAATAATTATTCCTAAGAGACACTTAGCTTAAATAACAAGAACTTAATGAACGTATCTAATGGCAAGGGGCCCTCAGTGCACTGGCAGTAGAGGTGGCCTCACAATAGAGCATAGTCGTGGGAACCTTGAATAGGCTCATAGTTGCACCAACAAGAGTGCTCCTCTAATCTGCATTGCATCCTTCTTCGATGCACTACAAAGTTGCCTATAAAGCCAGGTTAATGCTGCATTACCTCAGCTATACCATCTCACATTGCTAATTGGGTTGAGAAACTGCAGAGGCAACAGTGAGACCCGGTCCACAGACTTGTCCATGAACAACAGGGCCCCCATCCGTACAAGTATGTGGTAGCGGGCATGTTGCTGCACAACTTCATCGTCGGCATCCGTAGCTGGGGGAGCGGTAAACTGTGCATTAAGCCACTTGTATTTTATCCTCACCCTAGTAAGGGTAGACTTGTTTGAGTTCGGTATCATGGGCGGAGGTTTATGGCCCAACAACTCTCGGCACACCAAGTTCCATTGCTTGTTTGTCCTCCCAGTAACAGGCAACCCATCCACTGGAATCCCCAACATCACCTCGATATCTTGCAAGGTGATACCTATTTCTCTATGGGGCAAGTGGAACATGTGCATCTCTGGATGCCATCGCTTAACCAAGGCCGTGATCAAGGCGTGGTCGACCTCCATATCAGGAACCTTGAATAAATCGGTCAAACCTGCTACATCTATGCATTGCACTATAAGTGGGTCTAGCCTACCCTGCGGCAATACACATTTACGGCGTCGAACCTTTATCATGCCAAGCACCTCCTACATAGGGACAAATATTATGTTAGGTAGTTCACACGAGGTAATTATAAAACAGACATGTATTAATAATACAACTACATACCTTATCGGCGGCGTGGCTCCAAAGCGGAGTTAACCAATGATTCGGCTGTCGGGTCAACTAGGTAAGATCGTCGGGTCCGGACTGCACTCTATCTAATGCTTGCATATCTAGCATGGCTGCAAATAGATTGTTAGCAATTATCTGACAAGTAAACCACAATTAATATAAAATAAAAGCATGGATACAGTAAGACATATTATGATCCCAACAAGATTGTCAACATCGCTTCTTACCCCCACTTAACATGCAATCCAAAAGCAATCAAATTAAAGCTTAAATAAATAAGAACTTGCCATAATTTTACATACAAACAATTTTTTTTTTCCTATTATTTGTAATTGAAGTAAAAAAACAAACAAATGACTAATTAATGTGCTAGAAACTTGATTGATACCTACATGTTCAACATCTAAGCATATTTAAATGTGAGAGTTCTTTTTGGTGTATGATGTCTTTGAGAGTGATTTTAACAAGGAAAATATCAATTACAATTATTAGGAGTTGCATATGGAGGGAAGACATATTAAATTTAACCATTCGACACACAATATGTGATCTTCCCCCAAGGACATTTAAATTCAACTCTATGGCTTATGACCAATGCAATCACATAGTAAATATAAATTGCAACAACTCAATGCTAGTTATTTTATTCTCAAACCTGTTCAATCAAACTTGGTCTTTTCAACAAAGTAACACTCTCTATAAGGTAATACTTGACAGCTCCCCGTTTTATATCCTACGTAATTGCCTGTTTACAATGGACCACTAAGATCCTTACAGCTACAGGTCATTTGGGCTCGAGTTCTCAACTTAATATCTAGAAACCTAAACTAATTATTCTACATTTCTACCACTAGAGATGTAAGCATACCATGACTCAGTCAGCCCATTTTCTTGCTTGGTAGGCCTATTTTCAACATTTTAGGAGTTAATTCTACTCAATTTCCTGCTTGGTGAGTTGTTTTCAAATTTTAGGCTCATTTGCTGGGTCTATTTTACAAGTTTTAGGAGTTAGTTCTAGATCCATTTATATGACAATGGATCTAGTATTACCCTATTCCACTATATTAGCTATAAGCAATAGTCAATCAAAATGTACCAAACTCATTAAACCACAATGATGGAGTGAATGTTGTTTCCTAGAGTAAATGCACTCATTTTTTCCTTGAAGTTACTTGAGCAGTTTGATGTTCCAATGAATATCATTTCTTGTTTAACAAAAGGGTGAAAAATTACAGAGTATTCTCCTAAAAAAAATTACATAATCAAAAGATTATAATCGCAAAGAGAAAATCAATAAAATCTACAACATAATGCATGTCATTTTCACCAAAGGGTGCAGGACCACTTGAAAAAGAATCTCAAATTCACCGACTTCAACCCAATAAGCTGAATAGTAAAATAAGTTGGGAAAAATAATCTTTGCCAAATAGACTCTGTATATCAAGGCTTATCCATGAGCATTGCATAATTTTTAAGTAAAACTCTATTAGTAATTTTTTTTATAGATGCTTCAATTAATTTAATTTAAAAATGAATGCAAAACTGTTTAGATTATGAAACATGATCACTACATACCTTGCTCCAAATAACTCAATATTATGTGTGTGTATTACACTATTATAATTAAAGTCTTTTTATCATTAGCTCTTTCATTAAAAATTATTAACATAGTTAATTTATTTTATGCAAAAGTCTATAAAATTTTTAATAGACTCGGATAATTTTGATATTATCAAAAAATTTTATATTTTATATTTATAGATAAACTTTTTTATTTCAATAATATTATCTTTTGTACATATAATTAGTTTTCTATAAATAATTTTTATAGAAAATATCTACATATACCAATCACATATATTACCTCAACTTCTTTTTTAGCACTTTCTCAAAAGGGAAAATTCAAACTAATTATCATGATTTGGAGATATACGTTTTAAAAAAATTATGTTAAAAAAATTATAAAATCAGTAAATTCTAATTCTATTTAGCTTGCCCGTTTAGGAATTTTTTTAATTAAAAATGAGATAACATGTCCCGGACCCTGCCAATGACAAAATCTATGATTATTTCATATATTTAACTTTCAATCCTTGGTCAACATAAGGTTAAAAGTATTTTTATATTCATAGATGCCCTTAGGGTGATTATTAATAAACTATTTTAAAAAAATTTAGTTATAACACCACTTTTATGAGAAATATAATCAACCGTCATAAAAACTAAATGCTTTTTTCTTGTCCTCTACAAAGTTCCTCAAAATGTATCCAAAATCTAAGAAAATTTTTAAGTACTCCTAAAATATGAAAAAATTATACCCCCTCCTCTCCAATTTTTTATGAACCCCACCATAAATTTAAATAATGGACTCCTCAGTGAATGTGAGAACAACACACTTTTCTTTGCTCCATTAACTTTTTCCTTGTTAACGTTTTCCTTATTATTTTTGAACACCACCTAAAGAGCAGTTTACATGGAAGAGGCAGTTTACATATTTGTGCACCTACTAAAGAGAACCAAATTGATCAAGAAAAATGGATCAAACATATGTGCCTTAAAAACACTGCCAAGAAACAAAATCCATAAAATAAATTGAACAAGTGACAAGATAACATTCAAACATTCAAGGGTAAAAAATGTGAAATCAATAGAATATTTCAAGGGCTTTCATTGATATCTATATCATCATTGAGTGTTGGAATGAGTTACAACAACACAAATGGAGCCTGAAATATCCACAATAGAAGCACCCATTTTCATTTACACAAAGATTTTAAATTTTTTAATCCATAGTAACCAGCCAGCTCAAAATAAAAGGGGGCAAAAAAATGTTCACATATTTGTGCTCCTATAGAAAAGTACCAAAGTGATTTAGAGAAACCTTAAAAAGCAGCCACTCTCCAAATTCACCAAAGGGTGCAGGACCATTGAATGTTCAATTATTCCTCTCCCCCTCCATATGGTCAATTTTAAACAAAGATGAGCTGTATTGCAAGCAAAAGAACTTCTATGCTTGCTATATCAGCTTCTCCAGCCATACATTGCACATATAAGCTGAGGGTACCAGGGAATGAATTTTTTTTTTCAGTAAAGTTACTTAAAATTTTCTAGATTGCAAAACAAAAATAGTGTCAATTCCAAGAAATAATGAAAATTATAAAAACCTAGATATACCAAAAACAATGAGTACTAAAAATTTTAAGGGATATGAAAGAACTTAATTTGTTTGTTGCTATACTAAACACTACTATTTCATCACTCTTACTGGTTTTTAACTAGACTTACAGTAACTGACTTTCTGTTTCATGTGAATGTGTATTGTATTCATAGATTTATGTATATAGGATGTCATTATGGATAGAACATCTTGGATTTACGGAAGACTGCTTCAAACAACCAGAGTCTCATCATTTTCATCATTTTTTTCTTAACACGTAACCAATAGAACCTATCTTTGTCCAAACCAATCTTTACGAGATGGGTTCTACTTCAAAGCTAACGGTTGCTGCTAGAGGCATGAGACACATTTTACACCATTTACAACAACTATTTACACTAAAATGTAATTAGTTTGACACCATTTACAACGACTATAACAAAATCATGCCTACAATTGGATAAGACACATTTTACACAAACCCAGAGACATCACTGAAACACCACCACTCGATTTGCCAGAACCCCCCATCAAAACCCCAAGCACATTTAAACTCATTAATGAGAAAATAATCATTGCAGCATGTAAAAGAGAATAAATTTCTCATTAATGAGAAAATCACACAGACATAAACATATAGCAAGAAATACTTTACATCATCATCGTAGCATATAAAAGACAACAAAATTATCATCTTGATTAGTAATTTACTACTTTTTATGTAAGTTTCAACAAAATAATCAAAATCCCATATAAAACACAACCTAATATTAACCAAGATTAGAAAAGATATCAAAGGAGAGGACTGTACTTGTAATCAACGGCGGCGGGAAGCAATGACGACGGCAAGCAACAATGACTGAGGGAGATTGGATAGGGACAGTGAGACTGATGGAGAGTGAGGAAGAGTCGGGAAGCCTGATCACAGACCGAGCGAGGGAGAGAGTGATGGCAGAGAGCAAGGGAAGGAGAGTGTACAGGGAGAGAGTGAGTGAATAGGGGTTGTGAGACGTTAGGGTCCTATTGATTCAAACCGCTGAAGAAAACTTGATTTTACGGTTCCCGAGTTATGAATGACTACACAATTATTTTTTTATTGGGCAAAACCCACATCTGCTGCGCCAGCGTGGCACAACGGTCAGACTAACTCAATCATAGTAATATCGAGTTCTTCATAAAAACTCAACTCTCGTATTATCGTGTTACAAAATAGGGGCATTTCCCTATTTAGTTTGAGAAAGGGGGCAAAAGGATGTTTAATTTGCCCGAAAAGGGCAAAAGCCCATTTTGTCCTACCTATTTGTATTAGTAAGTTTAGTATAGGAAATTTTCAAGGAGTTCTTTGAAGTATGTGGGGAAGATCATTATATAAAAGGAATCTAGAGTTTTGAGACTCTTGCAGTAGGAAGAAAAGTGGAGCATTTGTTGAGGTTAGATAGAAAGTCTAAAACTAAGATGGTTTTGTGAGTATAGATGCTATTGTAAACGATACTTGGTTGTGGAGTTTCCATTCAATAGATTCTTCCTTAGTTTTCCACTTCATTACTAAGCCTTTGTGTTGCATGTTTACTAATTTACATATTTTTTACTTTAGATTTAGTATGCTATATTGCTGTAACTATGGTTTATAGAGATTGCTTGTAATATATTTGTGGAATTTATAATAGATTTGTGCAATAAATCCATTAATTTCATTGCTTAAATCATTGGGGTCGAAACAGATTTTTCAACTTCGTCAATTTTTAATAAATTACTAAGAAATTTAAGAATAATTAGGGCTACATATTTGGCAATGATTGACATTGTGGGGTTTGATGTGGTCAAACATGCAATTGAAATGCTCCTTTCCTCTTCAGAGATAAGAAGTTGTGAGTAGGGGTGTGTCGGTTCGGTTTCGGTCGGTTTTCTAAGTGTTGGCCAACCGAAACTGAAATTTCGATTTGTAAAATTCTCAACCGAAACTGATTGAAATGATTGGAAATCCATCGGTTTCGGTCGGTTTTTTCGGTTTCCTTATCATTTATTTTCTAAAAAAAGCAAACAAAGAAAAAAAATTAACACACCCAGAAAATCCCTTTGCTTTCCCACGTTTTCTCACCACACAAACATCAACAAACACCAAGCACCAAGCAAAGTATCAAACACAAAACCAAAAATAAAAAATAAAAAAAAATAAGAGAGAACGGCGAAGAAGCGTACTAGCGAAGCCAAACTCACAACCTTCTACCTTGAAACCCAAAAATCACAAAGAACAAAACCCAAACCATGAAGATCAAAACCCAAACACCCAGAAACCTTGAAACCCAAACAGAAACCCACAAAGAACAAATCCCAAACCACGAAGACAAAAAAATCAAACTAGAGAGGCAGCGACAGCAAAGGAGGCGGTGGCGATTGAACCCAGGTGGCGAAGACTCCAGGCGGCAGCGACAACGGGGTTTGTTGATGTTTTCTCTCTGGATCTTTGGGTGGGTTTCTTGATTCTTGTTCTTGATTCTCTCTGAATCTTGTTCTTGGTGTGAGTTTTTCATTTCTTGCTTCTTGATGTTCTCTCTTGATGTTGCCAACAGAAGTGAGAGAGAACAAAACCCAAACGTCGGCTAAAGAAAGAAAAGGGAAGCTGAAGAAAAGAAATGGGTTTGGATACTATTTTTGTTCAAATATAATTTTTGTTGAGATATTTATGAGTGTAATTTGTAATTTGTGAGTGATCCTATTTTATTGATTTAGGGGCTAAAATCTAATTTTGTGAAAGACTTGGGTTTGAGTTGTAATTTTAGAAGAGTATTGGCGGTTGTTGATTTTGGGTCTTATTTATTTGGAATTTGGACTTTAATTGGATTTAATCTCAAAGTTGGCTAGTTTGATGTATTTTCGGATTTGGCTTTGAAGGATTGGGTTTGGATATTTTTTTTATGGGCATGGGTTTGGGTCTTTTTTTTTTTTTTTCTTTTGTTTAAATGTGGACTTTCTAAATCCGGGTTGGGCTTGTAGAAGTTACGGGGCCAGTTTGGTTTATAGGCTTTTATTTAAGAGAAAATGTTTTAGAAGAATTAAGAGAAAAATTTTGGGTTTCGTCTGAATGACTGGACCTTAGTGGATGGGCCTAACTGATGTCTAAAGCTTTTATGGTTAGCCCAGGTTATGGAAAACCAGGTAGGGTATAAATATTTGGGTAGGTTCCAACCCAACCAGATTCCCTACCCTCCAGATTCCCTACCCTCTAATTCTAGGACATTCCTTCCCTCTCTCTCTCTCTCTCTCTCTCTCTTTCTCAACATGTTTCTCTCTCTAAGCCCTCAAACCAAACCAGCCCTATAACTTCCACAAGCACAACCTGCATTTAAACTAGGTCTAGCTCAGACTAGAAAATCCACATTTAAACAAATGAAAAAAAAAAAGCCCAAACCCATACTTAAATGAATAGACCCATAAAAAAAATCCAAACCGAATCCTTCCAAGCCCAATCTAAAAATACATCAAGCCAGCCCAAGTTGAGATTAAACCCAATTAAATCCAAAACCCAAAAAAGATAAAAAAAAATAAAAAATAAAAAATGTCAATGCGTAAGGAACTCTTCTAGAATTATGACCGACCCCAAATCTTTCACAAAATTTGATTTTAATCCTCAAAAATTCCCAAAATTACATCTTAATCCCAAATCTTTTTCAAAATCCATCTTTAACCCTAACTCTTCCCAAAATTATATATTTTAACCCTGAAGCTTTCTAAAATTACAATTTGACCTCAAATTTTCCAAAACCACATTTTGACTGCCAAATCTTTCTAAACCAAATATTTAAAGCCAGTTCTCTTCTTTCCATTGTTTGCTTCATAATGTCCAAATGCATATATAGACAACCAAATTTAGAAATTTTGTCGTGGCGGAAAAACGCACTTCAACTCAAACACTACACACTTCATCTCTCACCAATATACCCTTTTTGCCAATAATAAATATTCTGTAAATATTCTTTTTTTTCTTTTTTTTGGTTAAAAGGAAATTTCATTCAACTAAGCCAAAATGGCTAAATTAGTGGCAATAAGCCTACAAAAGTTGTCCCCATTCGCATCAGATAACACAAAAGAAGAGATTACATCAGATGGGGAGATATCTAAAATTACAAAATCTTCTTGCATATCACATCCTGGCTTAGCCAACGCATTAGTGACTCTATTAACTTCACGGAACGCGTGCTGCACTTTGTAATGCTGAAACCTGCTCATTAGCGACCTGCAATCAGCCAGCAAAGAGGAATAGAATGCATTAGAGGGGCTTTTGGATTGAACTAACTCCACAACAACCTTAGCATCTAACTCAATTTCCAGATTCTACACCCCGATCTAATCAGAAAGCAACAGTCCATCCCTTAGAGCCCAAAACTCAGCTATGATGCTGGTTGTGAACCCGGCAGACCTAGCAAAGCCTTTAACCCATTTGCCATCGCTATCCCTAATAATCCCACCATCTCCTGCCTTGCCTAGATTACCAAGAGAGGCCCCATCTGCATTTAACTTACACCAACCTGAGAGAGGTTTTTTCCAATTGCCACCATATTCCTTTGACTCTTGAGCTATTCTGTAAATATTCTGTGTACTTGAGTTGCATCTTATTATTATTATTATTATTATTATTATTTGCTAGGCACGTGGGTTCGAACAATAGTGCCTAGTCACTAGAAGAGTTACTGGAGCCATTAATTAGCTATCACTTGAACTCTCAAGTAGCGTCTTCATGTCTCACTAAATTCGTAGCTTATTTTAATTTCTTGCCTGCAACGAGGGCGCATGGTGCAAAAAATACAAACATGGTATTTGGAAATTGGTTTAATGTCTCAATGTGTCAAAAAATTTGAAAAATTTTTATTAGGGGAAAAAACTTGAACAATTTTTTTTTTTTTTTTTTTGCCAAACTTTTGTCTATTGCATGCTTAGTTCGATGAAAAAATAAATAAATAAATAAAGAAAAAGGAGAGGAAATAGGACAACCTGTACCAAGTACCAACAATTATGTGAGTTGTAACTTATAAGGTTTATCATTTATGCACGTGCATCTCATGCAAAATAACATTTTATAAGACTATGTAAGGCATAAGGATCCCTAGGTCCACTTGGGCCTTGAACTTCGACCCAATGGTATAGCCAATGACCCTAATCCCTTTGTCCGACTCCAGGCCCTAAGCCCTCTAGGGCCATAGGCCCAGGCCTCATGCCAGCCTAGAGCCCATTGGGTGAATACTCTTAATCTGTATGCGTCATGTTTCATCACCTGGACCTTGCCCAATCAACCGTATCCTAAACAAGACTACAATTGCTCAAAGTATCACCTCCCGGCTACCCAATAGTACCTTGGAGAGTATCGCTGCCAAGTGGTTTTTCTAAGGTGGGAAGCAATTCCAATGCCACTCCTTTCACTCCCACCTAAACACCGACCTAAAGGCAACGGAATTGGACCTCCAAACCCACTAATAACCTAATGTAATTATAACCTAATGGGGGTTAACAATTTTGGGAAGAATACTAAGAGAAGAGAGCAAACACTTAAAGGGAGAAAAGGAGTGGTCCTGTGGGGGAGAGAAAAAGGCTTGAGGAAATAGAAAGGTATTTGGGTCTGCCGAGCATGGGGCCACCCATAGTAGGAAACACAAAAGCCCACAAAACAAGTAGATTATGAGCCCAAGTAGAGGTTAAGCCCAATAGCCATACATTTTGGGCATGCACAATTGATTAGCCCCCCCCTCCCCCCTTTGATTCATGCCCGGTCCCTGGGAACAAATCAAGGACACTAAAAGACAGAAACTATCCGGGAAGTCCAACAGCTACATACATGGCATTTGAGAGGTGCATTAATGTGCCTTTAAAAGGTGCATTATATTTGGCTGTCTGGTTCAACCGTCATCATTGTCTAATGGTTTGTGAACCAAGGCAATGTGCATGGCAGTTATCATGGGGATTCGTAGGGTTTCCCGTCCCTCAATTATTAAATGGTATTTACTCCTCCGTTGGCCCCTATAAATAGTTCTCTCTAAATCTCTTCTTCACTTTTTGCATTCTTCTTTCCTCAAACTCCTTCTCTGTTGAGCATATTTCTTTCATGCGTTCATCCTTTAGCCCAAAACACTTTCTCTCCTTAGAGCCCACAGTAAGTTCCCTTTGCCTTTCCTTCTACTTTCACTTGTTCTTTTAGTTTTCCCTTAATCTTAGTTCAGGAATCATAGTTTACGAATGGGCTATTCCCATCTTCTATCCTCAGAAGCGTCCTTGGCCAGCTTTAGAGCGGCCTACAACATCCCTGGAGATGTTGACATTGCCTACTATCATGAAGGCAATATTGACATCCATAGACGCCAAGGTTTAAACATAGTGTTCTTTCCCTTGATGGCTATCCTCAAGGGTAGGGTTAGGTTCCCCGTTGACCCTCTCATTATAAGCACCCTTAGATTCTATGGCCTTTGTCCCGACCAACTCCCCCCTAATTTTTATCGAGTGGTGAGTTGAGTTAGTAGGTTTAACCAATTGTTCAGGTTGCAACTGAACCATCATGACATCAACTTTATGTACAGTTTATGTGGAAACATTAGGTCAAATTATTATTTAAAGACTAGAGATATGCGGGTACGGCTTATTTCATGCCAACCTGACTCAAATAGAAACTGGGCTGGTGAATTTGTCCGAGTGAGCAGCAACTAGCTTGCTGATGAGCTCCTCTGTCCACTCTCGCCACGTGAAGTTGGTCAGTACCGAGCATCTTTTATTTGTTGATTGTGCTTACGATTATTTTGATTGAATGGTTACTAACCAGTTTTTATATTGTTTCTATGTAGATAGCAAAAGGTTCTGACCAAACCTTAGAGTAGTGCATGTTAGAGACCTAAACTTCGTACTTAGGTCAGAAATTTTTGTTCACTCGAACGAACAACTTTGAGCATCACATTTGATTCTTGGTGTTGAACCTGTGTATTTTACCTAGCAACCCTTTAAGCTAACCTTGTTGGTGGACAGCCCGTTGCTGTCTTATATTGACATCCGGCACACCAGCTTTTTGCCGCCTTCCCTTATGACTGGTGAAGCTCGAGACCTAGGTCCTAGATATATCACCGCAGAAGATCTTACATCTAGCCACATACTTGTCAAGCAGCCTGAAGCCCTAGTGCAAGTTGCTGAACTAATGACAATCGAATTTGGGCAATCCTCGGGAGCCGAATCCAATTCCGACAAAGAAGAAATGGTGACAAGACATGCATTAACAGTTGATCGGTTTGTGCTTGGTGCACGGTCCATGACCCAATAGCAAGAATCCCAGGGCAGGGACTCGAATCCCCCTCATCCTCCTCCTTCCAGCCACTCTTGAAAGAGGCAGCGTACGACCGTGAAACCCTCTACCGGTGCAGGGGATGCACCATCAAGGACCCCTCCATGATTTTTTTGTGGGCTTACTATCCGAGAACCTTGTGGTGATGTTCAGCCAACCTCACAGGTCAAGTCTCACATTGCTTTCTCTTCTCGATAGGGGCCTGGCTGGCAGCCCACCTTCATGCTTGGTAGTGAGCCATTGCCAGTAACTATGGGCGTAAGGGGGGACCAAGCTTAAGCTGGCAAAGGCATAAAATTGGAAGGCGAAGCTGAAGATAAAGCTCGGGGGGACCGAGCTTAAACTGGCGAAGGCAGAGAGCCTGACTCTCGCACAAGTTGAGGAGGTTGCCAACCTGAAGGCAGCTTTGGAGGCTTGTGAAAATAAGTGGTGCAACGAAGGTTTCACTAACATGGAGAATTCCGTGGAACCTGTCATTTGCCAAGCTCAAAGGCTCTCATTCGGGGAAGGGTGGCTAGCTGCCCTACAAGCTATAGGCATTTCTAAGGACTCTCCACTAAGGAATCCCAGCCAGATCCCTTTCTCAGACCCCGCTTCCCTCGTTTAGAACCCCTCAAATGCCGATGAGGAAGAAGAGATAGCCAGCATGATGGAGCTAGTGTAGGAAATTGACTCCCATGTGGAGTTAGTTGACCTGGAAGCCACCAGCAGGCTCCATGTAGGTGATCACTCCGAGGACTCTCAAACTCAACCTCCCACACTAGCTTAGCAACCCGAAGATGCAACCAGCCAACACACTGGAGAAGTTGCCCTTCCTTTGCCCATCGATCCTGTCGTTTAACACTTATGCTTATACTTTTTTACTTGCTTTTACTATTTATTCATGTCTACTTTTCTTTCACTTGTTTGGTTTGCCTAGAGTCACTGGGCTGTGGTGACAAGACAACGATTTAATTTTTACTTACCTAAATTTTATTTTCCTATAGTCACAAGGTCGTGGTGATGAAACATTGGCTTAATCTTTCGCTTGCTTGTTTTAATTATAACTGTTTGCTACTAGGTTATCCTTTCTATCATGCTCCTTGATCATTTTTCTGTTTTATTTATATACATGTATTTAAAATGATCGGGTGGTTTAATCCTGGTTTGCCATAGGACGATGATTGAAACTACTTTCTTATTTACTTGCAAAAGGCTAGGCAATTGCCAGCCATGCGTGGTGGTTCGGACCAGCCTAGACGAGATCACTTGTATCTAGAAAGAATTGGCTCCTAGACAATAAGAGCTAAATTTGACATACTTTGATACTTCAGGGAAACGTAGAGTAGTTACCTACCCCGTGACTTGGGTCGTGTCCAAGAAATCGATTCCATCCCCCTGAATAATTTGAAGCGATCTCTATGTGTTCGATGATGAGAATGGACTTGGGAAGCCCGTTTTTGCTTTTGGAACAAATTAAAGTAAGATTTCTACATGTCTGGTGATGATGATCTAAACGGGAAGCGGGTTACTGTCGGGTAGAATTTGGAAATTAGGTTTTTACTTGTTCAGTGATTAAGATCAAGTCTGAGAAATAGGTTTTTGTCCATGGATGATTTGAGATTATGTTTCCACTCATCCAGTGATGAGAATCAAATTGAGAATAGGCTTTAGTCCTTAGATAATTTTTTAGAATGGGTTTCTACTTGTCCGGTGATGAGAATCGAACCGAGAACATGCTTCTGTCCTTTGACAATTTTGAGAATGGGTTTCCACCTGTCTAGTGACAAGAATTGAACTGGGAACAGGCTTCTATCCTTAGATAATTTTTGAGAATAGGTTTCCACTTGTTTGGTGATGAGAATCGAACCGGGAACAAGCTTCTGTCCTTAGAACATTTTTCCTTAGTTCACTCCACGTATATTGACCGGGGTAAATGAGTTAAAGATGATGGAATCATAGGTACAAATACTCCTACATGAATAAACATTGTTTTTGTATTAATTAACAATATGCACATATAATACTACGCTCAATAGGTACCCTTGCATACTGATTGTCAATGGTAGAATCTCTTTAGATTGTGAGCATTCCATGGCCGAGGAAGAGGTCTCTCAACCAAATCCTCCAAATAATAGGCCCTTGCGCCTGCAATGGCGGTAATTCTATATGGTCCCTCCTAAGTTGGTGCTAACTTCCTTACGTTAACGTCTCGTGTATTCCCCATTACCTACCGAATTACCAGGTCTTTCGCTCCAAACTCCCTTTTCCTCACATCCCTGTTGTACCTCCAGGCAAGTTTTTGCTAATATTCTACCAGCCGTATAATCGCTGATTCTCGGCATTCTTCCAGCAAGTCCAGCTATTTCAGCATTAACTCTGAATTCTCGGCAGGGCTGAATCCTGAAACCCGAGCACTACATAGGTTCACTTTTGCTGGTATGACTACTTTCGCTCCATAGGTCAAAAAGAACGGGGTTTCTCCTGTAGATCTTCTCGAGGTTTTTCGGTATGCCCATAGAACACTAGGCAACTCATCCTCCCACATGCCCTTAGCACCTTCTAATTTCCTCTTCAACTCGTTCATGATGGCCTTGTTCGTGGCCTCGGCTTGACCGTTGCTCTGCGGATATGTCTTGGTAGAATATCGGTTTGTGATACCAAGGCTACTGCAAAATTCACAGAAAGCTTTGTTGTCAAACTGCAACCCGTTATTTGACACTAAGGACTCTGGCACCTCGAATCTCGTCACTATATTCCTCCATATGAACTTCTTAACATCCATGTCCTGGATGTTTGCCAGCACCTCCACCTCTACCTATTTGATGAAGTAATCCACAGCCACAAGGACAAACCTTTGGTTCCCTGTTGCCCGAGAGAATGGACCAACGATATCAAGCCCCCATTGCACAAAAGGCCAAGGGCTACTAATGGGATTCAAGCATCTTGTTGGTTGGTGAATCATTGGGGCGTGCTTCTGACACTGTTCACATTTCTGAGCATACTCGCTAGCATCCTTTTGCATTTGCGGCCACCAAAATCCCTGAGTCATTGCCCGGTGTGCCAATGAACGTCCCCTACGTGGCTGTCGCGCACCTCTTTATGCAACTTGGCTAGTAGCCCTTCAATCTAGCTGAGGTGTAAACACCTTAGGTAGGGCCCACCAAAAGATCTTCGATACAACTCACGATCAGCTAATAGCCAATACTGAGTTGCTGTTCGACGAATCTTTTCTGCTTCTTTCTCATCATCAAGCACACGATCTTCGGCTAAAAAGTTGATGATCGGATCCATCCAACATGGCTCAGCTACGGTCACCTGTGAAACACTTATCCTCTTATTGACACTTGTTTCTACTACCAACTCCACTTTTATTAATTGAGGGATCTCTTCGGTTGAGGAAGATGCCAACGTGGCAAAAGTAATCAGCGTGCCAGTTCTGCCCCTTAGCTACCTGAACCACTCTAACATTCGAAAAGCGGTCCATGGTTTGCTTCACCAATCAAAAGTACTCCATCATCTGGGGATCCTTGGCCTCAAAGCTTCCCTGTACTTGATTGAACACCAGCCGTGAGTTCGAGTAAACCACCAATTCCTTAGCACCTAGATCTGAAACCACCCTAAATCCAGCCAACAGGGCCTCATACTCGACTTCGTTATTAGATTCTTTGAAGCCCAACCTAAAGGAATGCTCTAACTTTATTCCTTTCGGGGTAATAACTACTATTCCAACCCGGCGCCGAATGCACTAGAGACACCGTCCACGATCACCTTCCACGGGATTACCTCAACTGGACAAACCATCTTCTTTCCCACCCTCGGGGAAAACTCTACAATGAAATTGACGAGGACTTGACCCTTCACCGAGCTTCTAAGCCTGTACCTGATATCAAAAGAGCCAAGCCAAGTCCCCCACTTAGCTATTCTTCCTGTGAAATCAGATCTTTTCAATAACAACTGTAGAGGATACTTGGTCAATACATAAATGGTGTAAGCCTGAAAGTAGTGGGGCAACTTTCAGGTGGCATGCACTAGTGCTAATACTAACTTCTCCAAGGGTAAATACCTTGTCTCGGCATCAACTAAGGTCTTACTGATGTAGTATACTGGCTGTTGCACTCTCTAGTCACTAAGAAGCATGGCACTCACGGCATGTTCCGACACCGAAAGATACATGAATAAATCTTCTCTGGGTTCTGGGGCTATCAGCATGGGCGCCAGCACCAAATATTCTTTCAACTTTTGGAAAGCCTTTTCACATTCCTCACTCCACTGGAAATCTTTCCACTTCTTCAAAAGCTGGTAAAATTGATGACAACAGTCTGCAAATTTGGAAATAAACCGGTTGAGGGCAGCTAACATACCTGTTAGTACTTGGACTTCTTTTGGATTGCTCGGTGGTTTCAAATGTTTAATTTCTTGAATTTGATCGGGGTTGACTTCTATTCCTCGGTTACTGATCAAATACCCTAGGAACTTGCCAACCCTCACTCTTAAAGTACACTTCTCGGTATTGAGTCAAAGCTTGTGCTGTCAAAGTACTTTGAACACCCCTTTGAGATCATAAATGTGCCGCACTTCTTGTTTGCTTTTCACTACCATGTCATTAATGTACACCTCAACTGTAAGCCCTATCTTGTCCCTGAACATTCTCATCATCATTCATTGATATGTAGCCCTGGCGTTCTTTAACTCAAGCAGCATCACGGTATAGTGATAGTTTGCATCAGGGGTTAAATGCTGTCTTCTCCTGGTCCTCAGCAGCTAGGGCAATCTAGTGATAACCCTGAAAAGTGTCTAGAAAGCTCATTCTCAGATGCCCACATGTGGCATCTACCAGCTGATCAATCTTCGACATCGGGAATGGATCCTTTAGACATGCTCGGTTCAGGTCAGTAAAGTCAACACAGACCCTTCATTTACCATTCTTCTTCTTTACCACCATGGTATTTACAAGCCACTTAGGGAAGAAAATCTCCTTTATAACCCTGGCTTCCTTCAACCTTTTGACCTCTTGTTTGATAGCATTGATGTGCTCTTTAGTCGATCTCCTTGGCTTCTACTTCTTGGGAGGGCATAGAGGATCTACGTTGAGCTTGTGAAAACTCGAGGTTCACCCCGGGTACCTTATATGGGCTCCAGGCAAACACGTCTAAGTTCTGTACAAGAAACAGCAACATCTTTATCTTCTTTTCGTCCTTCACACTTGCTCCAATCAGAAAAATCCTATAATTGTCCGGTAATATCCTTACTCTCACCAAGTTCTCGGCACAGCTAGCCTCCACTCCCACTTGGGGCTTCTGTAATTGCTATGAGAAAGCCTTCTCGATTGATTCCTTTTGTTCGATTCCCTAGCCAACTATAGCTACCATGCACTGCCTAGCCACTTACCGGCTCTCCTGCACCGTGGCAATGCCTTACTCTATGCGAAACTTGACTTTCACATGCAGGGTGGATGGTATTGCCCCCATTGTGTAAATCCATGGCTTCCTAGGATTGCCGTGTAAGGGGAAAATGAGGCGACCACTATGAATGTTACCATCACCTCTTTGCCTTCCATATTCACGGGAAGCGCGATTTGCCCTTCTAGGATCGCCATCCGGCTGTGAAATCCCATCAGCGGTGTATCATACTTGAGGAGATATTCCTTCTTTAAGCCAAGCCCTCTATACAGGTCAGGATACATCACGTCAGCTCCACTCCCCTAATTTATCATTACCCTCTTCACCACGAAATCATTTATTTGGGCTGTGACCACCAAAGCATCATCGTGTGGTTGAACCGTGCTCTCTAGATCATTGTCATTAAAGGTGATGGGCTCCCAAGTATAACTCAACTTCTTCTCGAGGGGTTGATCACCCGTGCATCCTTTCACCGATATCACGGCTAGTACCTCCCTTCTGCTGGACACCTGAGCACCTCTTGGAGCTACGTGGATAACTTCTATCACACCTAGTAAGGGTGGAAGAGGATTTCCACGAGGTCGAGCACCATGCCCGGCTTCTTGATTCCTGGGATCCACCACGAACTCCTTCAGGTACCCTATTTTAACCAACTGCTCTAGATGATCTTTTAACACCCTACACTGTTCGGTGGTGTGCCCCTTATCTTTGTGGTAAGTACAATACACGTTCTGATTCCTTTTGGATGGGTCTCCCCCATCTTATTTGGCCACCGAAAGTATGGCTTGTTCTTAATCCAATCAATGATCCTATGCAGCGGTTCCTTGAAGGCTACATTCATCTTACCCATTTGTGGCCCTGGCTCTTAAATCCTCAAATCCTTCTGGGGCCTGGACTGTAAGCTGATATGCTAAGGATGATTCATGCCCAGTGCCTTGCCCTTGCTCTGTAGTCGATCATCTTCCAAACATTTATATTCCTCGATACACCTTATCAACTACCTCATATCCTCAGGAGGCCTCTTTGTCAACGATTCTCGTAGGCCAGAATCTTTGGGCAACCCCATCCTAAAAGTACTCACCGTGATTTTTTCATTACTTCTACCAATCTCGTTGTACAGCTTCTAATATTGGTTAGCGTACCTATGGAGGGTTTCCCCTGCCCTCATTTTCATTGACAGCAACGCGTCCACGGGTTGAGGGACTTGGCTGCAAGTCACTAACCGTACACTGAACTCTTGAATCAATTCAGAGAAACTGTGAATTAGGCCCTTTCTTAATCCATTGAACCATCTTAAAGCAATGGGGCCGAGGCTTGAGGGGAACACTTTACACATCAGTGCATCGTTATGAGTGTGCAAAGACATCATTTGAATATAATGGCTTACATGTTCTACTGGGTTCGTCTTTCCATCGTAGGAATTGAACGAAAGCCTAGTAAATCTGCTCAGCATCAGTGCCATTTCAATGTCCCTCGAGAATGGTGACTAGGAAGCTCAGCGTAATGCATGGCTCATAGTGTCCATAGCTGTATTCCGAGGTCGTCTCTCCTCTGGGAAATCGAATCCCAGTCTGCATATTCTCGTGAATGATCCCGATGCTGATATGACTCGGATTGGTGGGACCCTACTCCACGGTGATCCCCGACACTAGTTAACCTTTCCCTTCGCTCCCCGTTGTCCCTTCTTTGATGCCTACCTCTTGTTTGCAATTCTAAGTTTCCAAGTTTTTTCTTGTGAAACTGTTTTGTTTTATTGGTTTCTTAGGTCATCATATCTTGTCTCGTTTATATTTTTGCACTTGCATGATATTAATGAATGTTTATTTAACCTAAGGCTTCCATAATATATATAATTATCTAGTTGACCTTAAAAACGGTTAAATACAGTGTTTTGACAGGTTTCTTAAATAGAAATAAACAGGAATGACAACGGGTTAGGTTTGGGCTGGGTTTCTTTATGCCTGAACCTAACTCACAAGTCTACCCCCAAAACTCGAACTCGCCTGTTTAATAAACGGGGGTTTTTTTTTTTTTTTTTGGGCCCTTAGACCTGGCTTATTGGGCCCTACAGGCCCTACCCAGCCCCTATCTCATTCCCAATTCTCATCTCACAGCCGCCACCCACCCTTTCTCAAATCTCCAGTCACCCTCACGGCTACAGCCACAGCCTCATCGCCGCTGCCCTCAACTCCCTAAGCCGTCACTCTCATTGACCCGCACGCCACACTCACAGCTTCACTATCTCAATGCCACCCCCTTAATCGCTCTCATTCTCCCTCCTCCTTGCACCTTCAATATGTTCTTCTTTTTTCTTTTTTTGCCATTCCTATTTGGGTTCGTTTGGGTTTGGGACCTTTGAGATCATTAGGGTTTGGTATCCCTTTCTTTTCTTTTCTTTTTTTCTNATTCCTATTTGGGTTCGTTGGGTTTGGGACCTTTGAGATCATTAGGGTTTGGTTCCCCCCCCCCCCCCCCCCTTTTTTTTTTTTTTTTGTGATTTCTGTTTTGTGTTTACAATTTGAAAGGGAAAAGTATAAATCTAATTTTTTTTTTGTTTGTGATTTCTATGTTTGTGTTAGATTTGAGTTTGTATTGTGATTTTGAAAGGAAAATAAAAAATCTAAATTTTTTGTTTGTGTTTAAGGTTTTTATGGCTACTCTAGTCTGATTGAAAACATGATCCTCGGGTTTTTGTTTTGGTTTTCTGATCTAGGTTGATGAACATGATTTTGGGGTTTTGTTTCGGTTTCTAATCTGATTGATGAACATGACCTTGCCCTCTTGGGTTTATTTTTGGGTTCTGATTTAGGTTTGTGGAGGTTTAGAGCTTTAGGAATTTTTTTTTTTTTTTTTTTTATTGGGCCACGAATTGGCCTTGAAGTAGCATAGTTAGGGTATTGAATAAGTTTATATATATATATATATATATAAGGGTGTTTTACCAAAATCCGAACCCGCTTCAGTTTTTTTTTTAAACCCAAACCTAACCCTATTCTTTACCAGGCCGGGTAAAACCCAACCCATTAGGATCGGGTTGGGCCGGTACCTGCGGGTCTAGTAGAAATTTCCATCCCTAGAAATAAAAATGGAAAATAAAAAAAGATTTTGATTACGTACGTTTTATATATGCTCGTCAACAAAGCTTTCATTTCCTATCAACTATAAATCCTATTAAGAAACTCTACTTTCACTGTCTTTACTTTCATGAATCCAAATCCTAATAAAATAAATAGTAATACCAACGCATTATCTTTCTTACAAATTAATGTCAAGGCTCATGAATAATGTTGTACGGTCAATAAAAAATGTTTATTTATATTATCTGCTCATTGATAATACTCCGGTTTCCATAAGGATAATTGTACCTTTTTAAACCCCTTAAACGCAAACAGATTAATCAAGATATTTAGCCAAGTGATTAACTTAGATAAATTATTCAGATTTAGTTTAACACAAGTAAATCATATCATTGAAACAGTGCGGAAAATAAATAACACAACGATATGATAATCCAGGAAAACCAAATCAGTAAAAAACCTAAAGAGGATTTAACCTAGCTATCCTCAAGGTAAAATAGATCTACTATGAAAGAATTGAAGTTTTACAATAGCGACCACAGCTCCGAGTAGAAAACTTCCTACCACGACCACAGTTCCTAACATCCTATTGCTATCTCGAGTAGAAAACTTACTACCACAACCACAGCTCCGAGTCCAAGGACTACTTCTTTCTTGGATTCACAGCAACCATAAATACTCCCACTTGTGTTTTCTTTAAGTTCTTTATGCAGCAATTGAAACGATCACCAAGCTTTTGACATCAATCCTGATCTTGATAACCCTAAGTATGTATAAAGGCAAACTTCTCTAAATATCACAAGAGATTCATACACACAGCATAAACAACAACTGTAAACATGGCTAGAGTTTTTCTTTTTATATTTAAGACAAAATATAAAACTCTACACGTCATATGGGCTTGGGCTGAGTTGGAAATTCTGCAGAAAAAATATTCTGCATGAGTTTTGATCGATCGAGTCTAATTTTTTATCAATCGAGTCTTGTAGAAAGTGAATAGTAATTTTCTACAATTACTCAATTCCAACTTTACAATAAACACATTTTGAGCAGCCTAATTCTAGACTTTAAGTTTTTATCATGGTTTGCCAACATTACACATTAAAGTTCCAATACATTTAGATCATAAATCCTTAAAACCTAACAAACTTCCCATTTGGCAATCCATGACAAAACACATAATAATAAAAAATGCTCAAAGTTACAAAAACAGCCCCTTACAATAAAAATTTCCCAAAAAAAATAATTCAACTCAACTACTATCTATCAGTTGCAAGTGTAGACAGTAGTAGGACTGAATCAACTTGTATATTCCTGTAACACTTAACTAACACATAAACGCATGTGTAGAAAATACAAGTAAAACAAAATAAATTCTTGATTTCACATAACATAAAATAAAAGACATATATCATGAGTAACCTTATAAATATAAATCAATAATCAATGTAACACAATGTGAAACAAGAAACAGAAATAAAAACATAATGTCTCCCCCTATCATACACATCTCATAAAAAATAAAGACATCAAAATAAATACAACATGAACCAAAAAAATAAGTACAATGTGAAGCACCTAGAAATAATCTAAAGCTCTAAAGCTCCCAAAAAAAAAAAAAAAAATCTCCCCCTATCTCCATCCATACGTACTCCCCTTTTTGTGATGAATTACCAAAAGGGCAATCAAGACTCATCATCAAAAGGAAGTGGCAGAGCTGACCATCTAAAGCTCGCCAAATTTGCACGCAAAGGATGCTAAGGTTTAGAAAGGATGGATAGAAAAAAAAAAAAAAAAAAAAAGAAGAAGAAGAAGAAGAAGAAGAAGAAGAAAAACCCAAGGGAAGACTACATCAGACATGGTTAGATCACCAAAAAGAAAAAAAGAAAAAAGGAACAATCTATATGATGTATGAATAGAATAACCACATGATGCATGCCCTAATGCATTGAGAATAGTCCAATTACACTTTAGATACACAAAATTGGCTTGAATATAGAGTTTAAGAACAAAAACCCAAATTTTGAAAAACCCACTTTCAAAAAACCAACCAAATTGATCAATTTATCATTAAACAAGTTAAATAACAGTGTATAATGAAAAAGTGAATCAATAGCACAAGCCAATTTCACAAAATTAAGAGTAATTGAACAAAATCCCCAATTCAAGTTATTTCAAGCCCTAGAATTTCAAAGTCTTCCCAATTCATAAAATTGATCAAATTGAACCATGAAGAACCTGTTTACATCATCTTAGAACAAAAACTCATTGATCAATTTGGATAAAAAAACATCTCAAAGCTCAAAAACCCCAAATTCCTATAGGTTCGAAATTTTCCCTTAAATGCATGAAAAATGAGATTAGACTAAAAATGAAGGGTAAAAAGGTCATACCAGTGCTAAATGACAAAAACCTTGAGAAAAAATTGAAGGAAAACGACAAAAATTTGCTTAAATTGGATCGGTCGAAGAGAGAGAGAGCCAAAAAGCTTTTTGAAAAGTTTTGAAATGGTGAAGAACACGTGAAAAGCTTATATTTTAAAAAACCCTCTGAATGATTTTCGATTGGTCGAAAAATAGGCTCGATTGATCAAAAATCACATTCGATCGATCTAGCAACAATCGAGCCACGCAGATTCAAACCAAATTTTTAATCACAATTTCGATCGGTCGAGCAACAAATTTGATCGATCGAAAATCTGGAAAAATAAAATTTTTGAAAAGCAAAGCAGTTTAATGTAGAAACTCCTCAAAGCACACTATTTTATAAATAAAATGCATGAATATGAGATGAAATTTTTTTCAAAAACCTTTGAATTTAACCCTGATCTTCCTAAAACAAGATTTTCAATCAATTTGTCCTCAAATCTCAAAATTTAAACACATTTTGCATTAAAAATCAAGGAGCTTTTAATCTTGGATGGCTACAACAAGATCATACACAATATAATATACCAAGTTTTGCAAAAAGTAACTTGTATAGTGTGTGTAACTAGCAAGAACTTGAAATACATGTGAGGTGATAAGTAAATAGTGGATCAATCACAATTTCTACAAAATTCATCACATAAGTTTGAAAGAGGCTATCACTTAAAGAGTTACATCATATAATTCTCACATCTCCTAAAATAAAAGTTTGCAATCATGTAAGTTTCTTGATTTGCCTCATAATGTACACACCATTTTTATTTGATTTGAAACTTATTAAAATAGCCAAGATAATATACACACCAATTTTATTTGATTGTGAAGTAATTATAGCCCAATAATGTACACACTAATTTTAGTATTTAATCCAAGGCTACACCTTATGTACACATGTGCTACACTTTTTCTAGCACAAAATCTTATAATATGCACTAATGTGTTCATGATTGGCTAGTAAACAATGGTGAGATGGTTATTTATGCCTTTCTCATTAAGTTCAAGTTCTACAATCAAAGACATGTGACTTCAAGATCAAGATCATGTGATCAAAAACTTTAAACAAGTCTCACACAACAAGCACTACAAAGCTCAAACTAGTAAAGTGCAATAAAATAAGCTCATCTAAGCTAAATAAATTACATAAACATGTTATGTAAAGATAATATGACCAACCTTGATTTCAAATCCAAGAAAAAATAATGCAAAACACATTTTTCTGCCCTTTTCCTCCTTTTTTTTATTATTTTATTTTTGACAAAAAAAAAAAAAAAACTAAAATAACCTAATATAGAATGCATGAATGCTATGCAATGCAAATCCAAAAAAAGAAAACAAAACAACAAAGAGGAATGGTCACAAAGAATAGAGAGATGAAGCACAAGAACCATGTTAAAAAGACTCAATTAGATCGAACCTTTTGCATCCAAAACTTTTTAGATGCAACTCTTGCATTAAAGTTATTATTCATATTATAATGATGAGCAACTTCAAGATTAGAATAAAGGTTTAAAGCCTTTACCAATTTAACAATAAGCACCATGGGATCTTGTGCTTGAGGAATAGGTACTTTTGACTTATTTGCTCGCTTAGCAGTTTGCAACTTGAAACAGTTTGGATGAATATGTACAGACTTTCCACAAAAATGACAAACCCACGCAGGTCTATCATGCAACTTGTCCTTAGGAGGGCTAGGAGTCTTAGGTTTAGACTCTTTGAGATCAACCCTAATCTTCCTAAGAGGCGTAACTTCTGCTGGTTTGATAATCTCACTCATGGGAGGCTCAGAAGAAGAAACAAAGTTTGTGAAATGATTCTTAAGCATAGAGATGTTATCTTCAAAACCTAGATCAGTTTTGTCTAAAGGAGACTTCTGAATACTCAACATGTGTTCAAGTTTGGAACTAGCAAACCTATTTGTTTATTCTGTAGTAACAAATAATTCAAGTTCCAAATTTTTAATATTATCAAGCAATAACTTGTTCTCAATCTTCACCTTATCAAGCAATTCATTAGCACCAAACAATTTCAAAAGCAAATTATTCTTATCAAGTTCAAGAGAAGCAATTTTCTATAAGCCTAAATCAACATTCATAGCATCCTTTGCAGCAACCTTGCAAAACTTATTATAGGCTTCTTGCAAATCAGCATTCTCAGAAAGTTCCCCATCAGAAAGGTTCTCACCAACCACAACACTTTCATCAACTACAACAGTAGCTGTGAAAGCAATGAAGTTTCTATTCTCATCACTACTAAACTCATTATCAGATACTTCATCATCACTAAGGTTTACAACCATAGTCTTACTCTTTGATCTCAAGAATGTATGACATTCTAATTTCACATGACCATACCCTTGACAACTAAAACATTGTTGACTCATAGAATTATTAGAGGTTTAGCCTACTTTCTCTTTAGGTTTTTCATTATTGTTCACCTTAGTAGGTTCATTCCTCCTAAAATTTCTAGGTTTAGCATTGTTTTTACCTCTTACCCTTCTGTTGTTGTTCCTAAGCAAATTTCTAAAGTTCTTAACAAGGTAAGCAATCTCTGTAGTAGAGAGTTCATCATCAAATCTATTTCCATCAACATCATCAACTGACTTAAGAGCCATTGATTTGGATTTGTTTATCTTGGATAGGTCTAAATCATAGGACTGGAGAGATACTACAAGTTCATCAACAAGGATGGAGTCCACTATCTTACTTTCAGTTATGACAGTCACTTTAGGTCTAAAGTCTTTAGTCAAAGATCCAACTATTTTCCTAACAATTTTAGGTTGATCATATATTTCACCCAATTATAAGCAGAGTTAACAATATCATTCAGTTTAGCATAGAATTCATCAAAACGTTCATCATCAGACATTCTAATACTTTTAAATCTAGTAGTTAACTGTTGCAGTTTGTTAATCTTAATTGCATTTATGCCTTTATGCACAGTTTGGAGAATATTCCAAACAGTATGAGCAACCTCAACATTAAAGATTCTCTTAAATTCCTCTATAGAAATAGCATTAAAAATAGCATTCATGACTTTGCTATTAAAAGCGTTTGCTTCTTTCTGAGAAGTTTGCCACTCACTAACTGGAGTAGTGGGCTTATCCCATCCGTATTCAATGGATATCCAAACTCTCACATTAATAAATTTCAGGAATGCTTTCATCCTTACTTTCCAGTAGGTGTTAGGACATATGCGGTTCACTTGTTAAGAATATATGTCATTCTTTTATGTAATTGGCTAATCATTTTACAAAACGCACTTTACTTGTAATTGGGTAGTTCTAGGTGTTTTTAATACTTCAAGAAACAAGGTTTCAAGATCAAGTGTTGAAGTCATCAAGTCTGTTTAAGAAACAAGCTGAGAAGTGCAAGTTTATTAAAACTCGACAGCTAACTCGATAGCTAGCATGTGTCGAGGTTTAGAAAGCTGTTCAGCCTGTGTGCTCAACACCTGCTCGACAGCTTTTATCTATCGAGGTTTATGAAATTCAGAATTTTGATCTTATTTTCTTGGGATCCATGTTTATATGTTTGGGTCTTCTTTTCTCATAACCCTAGACATATAAAGGATTGTTTTAAGGGCCATCAAAGAGTGCACAAGTTGTACAAGTATTAAGCAAAGTCTGTTCAAGCAAATTGTGATCGGAGACAAAGATTTGCCCTAGTTCATCATTCTTGAAAAAGTTGCAGTGTTTATGCACATTTGGGTTTTGTGACCAAGCATCTTCTTGATCTTCATCGTTGGAATGAACTGAAGAACTTTACAGCCAATAATCTTCTCTAGTTGGTGATTAAAGTCGCGTACTGGGATCCGCGCATTGGTTAGTCACATACTTGGGAGCCGTGCATCAAAATGGAAAATTATCACTACAGAACAAGTTCAATTAGGTATTAGGGTAAGGATTCAACTGTAGGTTGATATAAGGTATTAGGATTTCTTTACTTGTAACTGCTTTTTGTGATAATAGTGAAATTTCGGAAGTGGTGACCTGAAAATCACTCGGTGGGGTTTTTGCCGTTAGATTTTCCCCATTCATAAACAAATCACTGTGTTATTTATTTTCCACTGCATAATTAGTTTATTGGTGATTTTTTTGTGCTACCACGCGTTTGCATGTTAATTAATTTAATTAATTCACTCGGCTAAATTAATTGTTTATTTTATCACAAGGGGCCAATTCGTTTTTGGCCTGTCAGTAGGCATAGTTATTCCCATCAAAGTGAGGTGGGATCATAAGAGAGTGATCGTGTTCTATGACAACAGGGGTCAATGATCAACTCTTAGATCAAAGGATCTAAATACTAGAGCTAATCCACTCTGATACCTTTTGTACGTTTTTAGACCCCTTAAACACAAACAGATTAATCTAGTTATTTAGCCAAGCGATTAACTTAGGTAAATTATTCAGATCTAGGTTAACACAAGTAAATCATATCATTGAAACAATGCGAAAAATAAATAATACAATGATATGATAACCCAGGAAAATCAAATCAGTAAAAAACTTGCTTTAAACTGGAATCACCCTAAACCATTAGTTCCTCCTCGAACATGATAACATTCTCGAATAAGGCCCAATGCCCAATATATGATTCTGGGCCCATATCCCCACAGTTACAATAAGAGAGAGGTATCTGAACCCTTCTTAGAAATATTAGGAGGTGCTAATTAGTTGAGCAACAAAGTTCTTGGTAGGATTTCATTATTATTATTATTATAATATAAAAATATTAAAAAAAAATAAAAAATAAAAAAACGATTTGCTTTGCTTCATTATAATAGCAAAAGCATAATCCTAAATTCCATCCCATTAAGACATGTGGCATATCTAACACAGTAAAATCTTAAAAAATTTGCCAAGACACTATTATAATTCTATTGTTTGTTTTCTAACGTAGAAGTTAAGTTTTCTAGTGTAGTATTATTGAGATTGAACAATCGTATAAACAATTAATTTTTCATGGAATATAATTTGAATAGGTATAATCTGTTAGCGTGTATAGCTTAGACTAGATTAGCCTATTGGGTTTAGTCCAGTATACTGTACTTGTAGTTTACTCATATTACTTGTATTGCACACATATCTAGCCTATATAAGGCTCTTTATTGTACATTATATATTATTATTTACACAGAATATACAGACTATTCAATATTTCTCTCTCACTTTATATTTTTAACCTAGTATCAGAGCTAACGCTCTAACTTTCTGGCACCTGTCGTCTTCTCCGGCGTCTTTCTGCTGCCCTTGCCTTCCTCTAGTGCCCACTGTCAGAAGCAAGTTATCGCCATCAGACCCACAACACCAAAAACTCTCAAATCTAGTCTTTCTATCCATCACCCAGCCAAACTTAGAGCATAGATTGATAGATCGCACAATTTCGAGGAAAACCCAACCTAAATCAACTCCATCCAGCATTGCACGCACTCCTACATGCCACCATAAGGTTTGGTCTCGTAGTAACACACACCCACGCGCCTACACGCACCACCGCCCAATCTCACGCGCCTTCACGCTCCCTCACGTGCCCACGCGCCATTCACTGTTGTGTCACCACGTTAGCCCTAGTGACGTCAGCACATGTCATCCCTGTGACGTCAACCCTAATGACATCAGCATCCGTTAACTTTGACTGCCGTCATTGACCGAGGTTAAAATTTTTTGTGGGGGCTTGTCTTGCTTAGTTTTTTGCGTATATTTCGATTTTGGGCTCTGTTTCTTCATTTGAGGTCTCTAAATCACACTTTTTGGTCATTTTCTTCATTATGGCTCAACAAAATGGACAAGATATCATTCATCCTATCACCATTATGTTGGATGGTCCTACTAGCTATCATGCATGGTCTCAGAATATGACTGTCTTTCTCAAAGGTCGTAAACTGTGGAGATATGTAACTAGTTCAATTCCTAAGCCAGTACCAAACCCTAAGTCCAAAGCCATAGCTATTGAAGATGCCCTCAAGACTGATGTTACAACGGATGATCATGAAGAGCGCCTAGAGGAATGGAAAATTATTCAGAATAAGATCTTGTCTTGGTTTATCAATACCTCTATTCCCTCCATTCATAATCTTCTTCCTCGTTTTAAGATTGCTGAGGCTACTTGGAAATATCTAGCAGATCGCTATAATTGTACTAATGATTCAAACTTGGAGTTCCACATTGAATCAAAACTTTATCAAATGCTCTAAGAGACAGATTAGTCTATTTCTAATTTTTATTCTCAAACTTCTACTATGTCGGAACAACTCTCTGCTGTAGATCCTCCACTAGTGTGTTCTAAGGACATTAAGCTCTTTGTCAAATATCGGGATCACCATACATTTATGCACTTCATGATGGGTTTACGTGAGAATTTTAAGCCTACTAAGGCTTCTCTACTTAGCCGGTCTCCTACTCCTTCTCTTGATACTACAATCAAGGAGCTCATTTATGAGGAGAACCATCAACCTACTCATCACATATCATCATCTAATCATGTATTGACTACACCATCTCCACAGCCTCCCATTGCTACATTCACTGCTCCTCCACGAATAAACTCTGGGCATCCTACCTCTCAGTCTTCCAAAAGTACTCGCTGTGAGTTTTTCCGTGTCAAAAGCCATGACATCTCAGTTTGTCACAAACTGAGAAATTTATGCAATAGCAGAATAAACCTTCTCTTCCTCAGGCAGCTACTGTATGTCCTTCAGATTCATCGGTTCCTACAGGTCCATCTTTGGCTTCCTCACTTACTATGGTTGATATTGAGGTAGTAGTTGAATAGATTTTATTCTGCACTTCCACTGCCCTTTCTGTCACCTCAGGTAAACAACTTTAGTTTTTTGATACTATATGTTGTAACCATATGACTACTAATGAATCTCAATTTTCCGATAAGGCACCCTTAGAACATCCAATCACCATTTACACTGCTGATGGAACTCTTATGCCTGTTAGTTATAAAGGAACAATCTATTCTCCTTATTTATCCCTTAGTGACACTTTTCATATCCCAAAGTTATCCCTTAATTTACTTTTTGTTGGTCAACTTTGTGAATTAGGCATAGATCTTCTATTTACTAATTATGGTGTGGATGTGCAGGATCCCTGGACGAGTCAAATGCTTAGGACAGGTCGTAAGGTTGGTCGAATGTTTGAGGTTCATGACTTGAAGATTCCTTCACAAGTTGTTCTGCAACTACTACCACTGCCACTCCTTCACTTGATCTATGGCATGCTCGTCTTGGTCATCAATCTTTATCTTATCTTCAGTTGTTAGCTTCTCAAGGTCATTTAGATTCAATTCAGTTTCAAATTTTTTATTGTACTTCCTGTCATTTTGGCAAACAAAAAAAATTGCCCTTTAATAGTGACTCATTTTCATCTGCACCTTTTGATCTTATACATTCTGTTATTTAGGGTCTTGCACCTGTTCCCACTGAGAAGGGATCTAGATATTTTGTCGTATTTTTGGATGATTTTTCTCGATACACTTGGATTTATTTGCTTCACCATAGGTCAGAACTTATGTCTGTTTACCAAACATTTCATAAAATGATTGAAACATAGTTCAATCGCACCTTCAAAGTCTTTCGATCAGACAATGCTCATGAATATAATGATAAATCTTTCCTATCCTTTTTAGACAATCATGGTACCCTTCCTCAGCAATCTTGTTCTTACAGCTCTCAACAAAATGGTCATGCATAGTGAAAATATCATCACATTCTTGATGTTGTCCGCACCCTTCTCATTTCTGCCTCTCTTCTTAAGCACTTTTGGGGTGAGGCCGCACTCACTGTTGTGTACACCATTAATCATATTCCTTCACCAACTACACATAACAAATCTCCATTCGAGCTTCTCTATGGTCAAATTCCTGACTACTCCTATCTTTGGGTTTTTGGTTGTGCTTGCTTTGTCTCTCTTCTTTTTCATGAACGAACAAAGCTCTAGCCTTGTGCTCATATCTGTTGTTTCCTTGATTATGGTGTATCTCAAAAGGGATTTCGCTACTATAATCCCATTTCTCATCGCCTTCGTGTCTCCCGCCATGTTAAGTTTTGGGAATATCATCCTTTCACGAGTCTTTAGTAGTTTCCGGCGTCCTCTTCCTCAAAGTCTCCCATTTTTACTGATCTTTTCCTTCCTTTATATCCTGAACTTATGAAGGATTCTTCAACATCGACTGCCTCTCTAGAAGACTCCTCTTTGGTTCTGTCCTGGCATATGACCCGCCTGTCTTGGATCCTATAGCACCACCTTCTCCTAAGTCTCTGTTGATCCTGAACTTCGTCGTTCCACTCGGGTAAGCATTCCTCCCTCTTATCTCACTGATTATTGCTGCTCTTTTGCTCTTGCCACCCTCTATGAACCTTACACCTATCGTGAGGCCCACACTAACCCTCTTTTGCAGCAAGCTATGAACAAAGAACTAGATGCCCTTTATAAGAATCACACTTGGGATATGGTTGATTTGCCTCCTGGTCAGTCTGAAGTAGGTTGTAGGTGGGTTTACAAAATCAAGACCAAGGCTAATGGATCTATTGAACAATACAAGGCTCACCTAGTTGCCAAGGGCTTTACTCAAGAGTATGGCATTGACTATGAGAAAACATTTGCTCTTGTTGCTCGCCTTACATCTGTCAGATGTCTCATTGCAGCGGCTACTGTTCACCGTTGGCCTCTTTATCAAATAGATGTGAAGAATGTTTTCCTTAATGGAGACCTCCAAGAAGAAGTGTACATGCAGCCACCCTTTGGCTATCCACACTCAGGCAGTCAAGTTTTTCACCTTCGCCGTGCTCTTTATGGCCTTAAGCAAGCTCCTCGACCTTGGTTTGAAAAGCTTAGCTCAGTTGTTGCTCAGCAAGGTTTCACTTTGAGTCCTCTCGTCACTGCTCTCTTTGTTCAAAGATCCTCTGTTGGTATCACACTTATTCTTCTTTATGTTGATGATATGATTATTACTAGAGATGATTCTACAGGTATCCACTCTCTTCAGCACTTCCTTAGTCAACATTTTGAGATGAAAGATCGGGGCACTCTCAGTTATTTTCTTGGGCTTGAGGTTACCTCATCCTCTGATGGCTACTATCTTTCCCAAGCTAAATATGCTTCTGATCTTCTCTCTAAAGATGGTATCACCGACAACAAGACTGTTTCCACTCCCTTGAAATACAATGCAAAGTTCACACCCTTGAATGGTGAACCTATATTCAATGCTACTTGCTATCGTCAGTTAGTTGGTAGTTTGATCTATCTCACTGTTACTTGTCCAAATATTTCACATGCTATGGGTATAGTCAGTAAGTTCATGGACGCCCCTCATTCTGTCCACTATACTGTTGTTCTTCAAATTTCCTGATATGTCAAGGGCACACTTTATCATGGACTCCACTACTCCTCTCAGTCTTCTCTTGAGCTTCATGCTTATTCAGATGTAGACTGGGCAAGTAATTCAACTGATCAATGCTCTATCACAAGTTTTTGTTTCCTGTTGGGTATTTCTCTTGTCTCATGGCATAGCAAGAAGTAGGATATGGTTTCCCGTTCTAGTATTGAGGCTGAGTATCATGCCTTTGCCAACACCACCTGTAAGCTTGTCTAGCTTTACTGGCTTTTGGTTGACATGGATGCTTCACAGACCACTGTCATTCCTCTTTATTGTGACAATCATAGTGCTATCTACATTGCTCATAATGATGTCTTCCATGAATACACCAAGCATATTAAGATTGACTACTACATCACTCGACAGCATCTCAAGAAAGGCAATCTCAAGTTGTTCTCCATCTCCTTTGCTGACTAACCTGCTGATATCTTCACCAAGATTCCCCGCCCGGTCGTCTTCGAGATTTTATATTCAAACTCTAGTTGACTTCCTCCTTGCCACCTCGAGTTTGAGAGGAGATGTTAGTGTATAGCTTAGATTAGATTAGCTCATTGGGCTTAGCCCAGTATACTATACTTCTAGTTTACTCATATTACTTGTACTACACACATACCTAGCCTATATAAAGTTTTCTATTGTACATTATACATTATTATTTACACAAAATATACAAACTATTCAGTATTTCTCTCTCACTTTATACTCTTAACCTCAATTCTATAATACTTATTATTTAATTAAATTATGTATGATTATTATTTAAATTTCATTTTGAATTAAACTTCAAATGAACATTTTCTATAAAGCTCTTCTCTCTATAAATAATATTTACTACAATTAAAATTGGATTTAGAGGCTTTTTCTTTTTCAAAAAATGTGAGAAAATTTTAAGCCCTTAATCCATCTTAAAAAGTTAATTATTTTACTTATAGTAGCTTTAGTATCATGAATTAAACAGAAAATCAGTGCATGAAATCATAAGATCCATTTCACACCATTCGATATTTTGGTGGAACACTACTGACTTCTCTGACTATAAAATTTGAGATCATAGTTGGATGAAAATTTCACACTCAATACAGTGAGCAAGTGTAATACTAATATCGCATTAACATCAATAAATTTAAGGTCCTACGATAAAAAGTGTGGTCAATTGTGATGTCTCCTTCAACAAATCAACTTTCACAATCTATTATAAGGAAAAAAATAAATTAATTTAAGAAAAAAAAAAAGAAAAAAAAAAACTTTTGCAATCTTTTTTTTTTTTTTTTTGAGAGAAACAGTAATTTCATATTATTAAGCTAAAGCAGAAACATCAGAGAGGAATACATCCTCTAAATCACTAGGTAGTTCTTCTACCCATACATTAAAATCTGCGGATGAAACGCTCTCCTAGCTAAGGCATGGGCCAACTTATTGCCCTCTCGTCTAACATGCTGAAAATGACAAGCTTGCATAGCAGCCCCTTGAAGACGTGCATCCTCGATAACATTCCCATACAGAGTATTGCAACGGTCCCTAGCTTTCAAAGCCTGAACCACCTTCAAACAATCACCCTCCACTATTACCTTGAAAACACTCAATTCTTTAGCAAATACAACAGCGCGAAGTGCAGCCAACGCTTCAGTCAGGGCCGGCTCAACAATTTTGGAGGCCTTAGGCGAAAATTTTAAGTAGATTCTTTTTTTAACTTTAAAGTCTAAATTTGTACAAATAAAAATTAATTTATTATTTGGTTCAATAAATTAGTATTACTATAATACAAATAAGTTGATATAATATACATCAAATAATTAATTGATATGATAATTTATAATAATTGATAAAGTAAGAGTCTGCATTAAAAAAATGTGATAACTTATTAATTAGTATGGGGTCGTGTGGGGGCCAACTTAGTTTAGGCCTTGTGATGTGTTGGGGCTCGTGGACAAGACTGCACAGTGCTATGTGCATTGTACAGTCTTATCCTATCAAGTTATGTGCATTGTTGTTGTGCAGTATACTGGATTTTAAGCAATGTGGCTTTTTTAATGCATTTTATTGACCAATAAAAATACCTAAAATATTTTTTTTTGTAATTAAAATATATAGATAAATATATTATATATATAAATTTTTTTTTTTTACAAGTGGGAGTCTTTTTTTATTTGGGGGCCTTAAGCAATTGCATCAATTGCTTATATGGTTCAGCCGGCCCTGGCTTCAGTTGTTTCCACTGAATGAGGCAGCCCAATTTTCTGACTTAATGCAGCAATAATCTGACCGGTACAGTCCCTTATCACAACGCCTAGTCCTGCATAACCCAACGAATCAAAAATGGCAGCATCATAATTAACTTTATACAAACCATCTTCAGGCGGAACCCAGCTAGTAGGGGGGTTGTGAACTCTCGGTCTGGCTTCTGGTTTATTAGCATCAAAAAATTCAAGCACCAGTCCCTTTGCTCTGTCACCGACTTCATGTAAAGGCCAAACAGATTGTTTCATCCTCAGCCGGTTACGTCTCTGCCATAGACACCATGACATTGTAGAAAATAAAGCCACATGATACTTCGACCCGTTGCGCATCACTTCTTCCAAAAGATTTATTATTTGCAATTGACTTTTTAACTGTTAAATCTTAGCATTTAAATAACCTATAAAGTTTTTTTTTAATAGAAAAATGAAGAAATAAAATAAATTAAATAACAACGTATCCTCCGTAGATTCATTGTTAAGAAATCCGATAAAATTTTGAATGTCTTTATATTGTATTCTTGTGATCATTCCTTCTAGATTTGAGAGGATGACTTCAAGTATTATGCCTTAACCAGCTGCAAAAAAAAATATCAGATTAAAATCCTAATCGACAGTGTACTTGTCGAAATAGAGTGTGATTAAATTTAAAAAATTTGCATGACCGACATATTTATTTTGACTATGTAGTTGCACCGTTGCGCAGCATTACATTACATGTAAAGTCTAACCAAACCATCCATTATTATTAATGGGAATTTCTTTAAGACGATGGGTTTTGCAATATGGTTTAGCAGAAAGCTTTTACTTTCTACATGGTGGATTCCACCTATATTTTAAAAAGCCAAAGAGTGTTTTTACTGTTTTTATTTCTTTCCAACGGGAGAAAAGTAGTTTCGGATTGCAAAATTGATAGTATGAACACAGATAGGAGGGCCTGATTAATTTTGGTAGATAATGATGAAACGGTGTATGTTGATGTGTTAAACGGTATATTTGGTAAAGACTAAATGCGTTGGTTCGAGACTAATTATATGCCACATGACGAAACCAGAAGAATTTGTCCTATTTGGATTACTATCTTTGGATGTTCAAAGTAGCCTTATCCAACTCACTTACGAGTTTGCACCTAACACGGATTAATATCTAAAATAAAATAAAATCCCACAATTTTAAACCTCCCGCTAACTCCACCTTTGCATAAGTTTGAAATCTCATAAACTCCTCATTTCTTATCTTTCTTCAAATTGTAAAAAAACACAGATTCAGTTTTGTCTCTATATACTCCTCTTGCTTTTTCTTTTTCTAAATTCTCTTTCATGTTCAAAAAAGGACATTTGCCCTTTTTGGGCAAAAATAACAGCTTTTTGCCTACTTTCCCAAACTAATTAGGGAAAATACCTCTCTTTTAAAACTCGATTTGTGATAAATTGAGTTAGACTCTATAGCGGCGTTTTTAAGGAGCCTATAATGACGTTTTCATGACCTATAGTGACGTTTTGTAACTCGACCTATATGAAATCGAGTTATAGGTAAAAAAAATTAAAAAAAAATTCCTATAACTCGATTTCATGGAAGTCGAGTTACAAAACGCCACTATAGGTCCTTAAAACTTCACTATAGGTTCTTAAAAACACCGCTATAGGGCTCCATAATTTTTTTTTTAATAACTCGATTTATCATAAATCGAGTTTCAAAAGAGGGGCATTTTTCTAATTAGTTTAAAAAAGATGACAAAATGCTGAATTGTTTTTTTAAAAAGGGCAAAAGCCAATTTTTTCCATTCAAAAAAAGAAAAAACTCCACTCCCTTTCATCAAACTTAAATTCACTACAGATAAATTCTTAATACAAAACTTTTTTTTTAGAAATATTCTTAATACAAAACTTAATTCCAGTTAGCTCAACTGGTAAAGTTTTTTATGGTTGAATAAGAGATTTGAAATTCAATTCTCAGTTACACTAAAAACTTACCAGTGTTTTGACCAGATAATAAAGAGCAAGCCAACAAAAATAGTTCAGTTTCGAAAAACAACAATAAAATAAAGTGATCACGAGGCAAATTGAGGAAAAAAAAAAAATTAGGATTGCCATTTTGGCCTTTTGCAATCGTCTGATCTCTCTCTGACGCACTATCAGTAAGTATCTAGTTTTATAATATTTTTTTCTTTTTGATAAAGAAATTGGCGTTAAACCTTATTCAGGCTTGGGATTGTTTTTGCTATACGTATATGGGTGAGTTTTGAATCTTTTGATTAAGGTATTTTGATTATTTCGGATTGATTGCTTTTGCTTAAACGTTATGACTGACAACCTTTCACTATTTACATATAATAAAAAAACTAAAACATTTAGAATCAAGTAACTGTAAGTAGTCAGCACCGATCAACCACCACACCACCACCACACTCGATCAACCACCACGCCGAACCCAAACCCACACCACCACACTAGATCAACCAATCCGCACCGATCAACCACCACGCCACCACCGCACCGATCAACCAATCTGCACCGATCAACCACCACACCACCACCACACTTGATCAACCACCACGCCGAACCAAACCCACACCGCCACACTCGATCAACCAATCCGCACCGATCAACCACCACACTCGATTGCATCCATCAGCCAACCGATCTGCACCGAGAAAGAGAGAAGGAAGAGAGCAGACAAAGCACAAAAGCTATGGGTTTTGGGTCTGAAGAGAGAAGGATGAGAGAAGAGTAAACGAGAAAGAGAGTGATATCATTATTTAATAAAAATAGGAGGGAGCTTCGATCTAGAAGCCTCGCCACCACGCTGATCTGGCTTGGTGATTCGGCGTGGGCTCCGATCTGGCACAGACAAAAGAGAGAAGATTGACAATGGCGAGAGAGAGAGGGGATGACAAAGAGAGAAGGAAGAGAGAGAAAAGAAAGAGATAAAATGAGAGAGGAGAGAGAAATTACCCGGTAAAAAAGCATTAAAATTTTTTTTTTTTTTTTACAACCCAGCTACAGTGCCATCTTACATTTGAGATGGCACTGTAGCAAAATCCCAAATTTTTTTTAGCATTTGAGATATGACCTTCCCATTGCTGATGGATTTTGGGGCTTAAATGCCAAATGTTCTTAACATTTGGCACTTAGAAACCCAAATGCTGATGCTCTTAAATCTTAGCATTTAAATAACCTATAAAGTTTTTTTTTAATAGAAAAATGAAGAAATAAAATAAATTAAATAACAACGTATACTCCGTAGATTCATTGTTAAGAAATCCGATAAAATTTTGAATGTCTTTATTTTGTATTCTTGTGATCATTCCTTCTAGATTTGAGAGGATGACTTGAAGTATTATGCCTTAACCAGCTGCAAAAAAAATATCGGATTAAAATCCTAATCGACAGTGTACTTGTCGAAATAGAGTGTGATTAAATTTAAAAAATTTGCATGACCGACATATTTATTTTGACTATGTAGTTGCACTGTTGCGCAGCATTACATTACATGTAAAGTCTAACCAAACCACCCATTATTATTAATGGGAATTTCTTTAAGACGATGGGTTTTTCAATATGGTTTGGCAGAAAGCTTTTACTTTCTACATGGTGGATTCCACCTATATTTTAAAAAGCCAAAGAGTGTTTTTACTGTTTTTATTTCTTTCCAACGGGAGAAAAGTAGTTTCGGATTGCAAAATTGATAGTATGAACACAGATAGGAGGGCCTGATTAATTTTGGTAGATAATGATGAAACGGAGTATGTTGATGTGTTAAACGGTATATTTGGTAAAGACTAAATGCGTTGGTTCGAAACTAATTATATGCCACATGACGAAACCAGAAGAATTTGTCGTATTTGGATTACTATCTTTGGATGTTCAAAGTAGCCTTATCCAACTCACTTACGAGTTTGCACCTAACACGGATTAATATCTAAAATAAAATAAAATCCCACAATTTTAAACCTCCCGCTAACTCCACCTTTGCATAAGTTTGAAATCTCATAAACTCCTCATTTCTTATCTTTCTTCAAATTGTAAAAAAACACAGATTCAGTTTTGGCTCTATATACTCCTCTTGCTTTTTCTTTTTCTAAATTCTCTTTCATGTTCAAAAAAGGACAAAATGGGCTTTTGCCTTTTTCGGGCAAAAATAACAGCTTTTTGCCTACTTTTTCAAACTAATTAGGGAAATACCTCTCTTTTAAAACTTGATTTGTGATAAATTGAGTTAGACCCTATAGCGGCGTTTTTAAGGAGCCTATAATGACGTTTTCATGACCTATAGTGACATTTTGTAACTCGACCTATATGAAATCGAGTTATAGGTAAAAAAAATAATAATAAATTCCTATAACTCGATTTCATAGAGGTCGAGTTACAAAACGCCACTATAGGTCCTTAAAAGTTCACTATAAGTCCTTAAAAACACCGCTATAGAGCTCCATAATTTTTTTTTTAATAACTCGATTTATCATAAATCGAGTTTCAAAAGATGGGCATTTTCTTAATTAGTTTGAAAAAGATGACAAAATGCTGAATTGTTTTTTTAAAAGGGCAAAAGCCAATTTTTTCCGTTCAAAAAAAGAAAAAACTCCATTTCCTTTCATCAAACTTAAATTCACTATAGATAAATTCTTAATACAAAACTTTTCTTTTAGAGATATTCTTAATACAAAACTTAATTCCAGTTAGCTCAACTGGTAAAGTTTTTTATGGTTGAATAAGAGATTTGAAATTCAATTCTCACTTACTATAAAAACTGACCAGTGTTTTAACCGGATAATAAAGAGCAAGCCAACAAAAATAGTTCAGTTTCGAAAAACAACAATAAAATAAAGTGATCACGAGGCAAATTGAGGGAAAAAAAAATTAGGATTGCCATTTTGGCCTTTTGCAATCGTCTGATCTCTCTCTGACGCACTATCAGTAAGTATCTAGTTTTATAATATTTTTTTCTTTTTGATAAAGAAATTGGCGTTAAACCTTATTCAGGCTTGGGATTGTTTTTGCTATACGTATATGGGTGAGTTTTGAATCTTTTGATTAAGGTATTTTGATTATTTCGGATTGATTGCTTTTGCTTAAACGTTATGACTGACAACCTTTCACTATTTACATATAATAAAAAAACTAAAACATTTAGAATCAAGTAACTGTAAGTAGTCGGGTCCCATCCAAAAAAAAAAAAAGTAACTGTAAGTAGCACACAGAGACAGAGAGGGATAGCGAGAAAGAGGAAACAGAGCACACCCACCCATCGGCAAGTAAAGCTTTGAAAGAAAAAATAACAAGTAGGACTTTAAAGTCTGGAATTTGGGTTAGAATTCCTTTGAACAAAGTTTTTTGGGTTAGAATCAAATTGCTGCTTTAAGAGATTTATTTATTTTGGGTATTAGTGCTAGATTTGGTTTTGCTTAGGCTATTTGTTTTTGTATAACATCAAGACCCAAATTTAAAAGTAAGCTTTTAAGTTAATGTGGTATTGCATAACTCCTTGAGGCATGGCTAAAATGTTTTATTCTTTACAGATTCTCACCACAATTTTAAAAAGGGCATGTGGGTTTGCATGTTTTGTTCATTAAGAATGATACAGTCCCATTTTTTTTCATACCTTCGCTAGGGACTGACAAGGATATTTCAATTAGTTCATGCATCTGGTTTGTATAATGTACTATTAGGTTTACAGTACCTTGGTATCTGTAGAAAGTAGAAACTAGAAAGGAGTAGCTCATGAGATTAATGTTCATAGTTTCCTGCTATTTTCCAGTTCTTTTAACTTTATATTTATTGCCAATATGGTTTTCCCTCTTTCGTTCCTGCCAATTCTGTTTTAAATGTACCTATTATATCATTATTATGGTAAAACACTAGCTTCGACACGTGTGATTAGAGGTTTTATTTATTTATTTATTATAAAGGTTAATAATTTATCATTATTATATAAAATACTAGTCACACGTGTATTTAGAGACTTTTTATTTTTATTTTTTATAAAGGTTAATAATTATCATTCATCATAATTCGAGATTGTTGCATTATTTAATCACAAAAATATCTAGGAGTATAATGAGATATATATACTCCCTCCGTCCCAAATTTTTTGTCCTGTTTGAAAAGTCAAATTTTTTAAGGGAACATCATTTATTGTTTTGTTTACCTTTTAAAAATGCATAAGTTTCCAAAATTATCCTTAAAAAAATTTATTAAAAAATTGAATTAATAAATTAATAGGGGTATAATAGGAACATTAGTAAATTAATAACTTTTATTTTTAGAAACAGGACAATATTTTGAGACATCTCAAAATGGAATAAAGGACAAAAAAAATGGGACGGAGAGAGTATATATATATTTAATATTAATGAGTAGTCAAAATTGAAATTTTAAAATACTTTAAAATGATAGGTTATTTCAAATGATTTTTTGCTTTTCCTAGATATTATCAATAAAGTGAATGAAATATATAGTCCTTTGACATTTCATATTATAAGCGTAAGTCTTAATGACTGAAATGTGTTAATCGCTTTCATACCATATTTTTCACCTTCTCTTTACAATCAATAATATTTCAATATTAACATGGTATTAGAGTAGGACGATTCGACCTTGCTTGAATTTCCTCACTCACATGATTTTCCTCTTGTCTTCTACAAACGTGATTGGAATCTTGATGATCCATGCAGGGAGAGAATATGCCCATGAAGGATAGAATAGGAGCTTCCTTTGCTTGAAGAAAACAGGAAGCTTTGCAACAGTCATGGATATCTCAGCAGTACCATTAAACATGATGACAACAACACTATAGAACAAAGCACCACAATAGATTCCTCCATCAGTCACTGAATTTCGGTGCATCTCAGTCCGTAGGAAAGTTGTCATAACAATCATTGCCATTATTGTAAGCTAAAAGAAGAAAACAAAGAAAAAGTTTATATTACTCATATTTGGGTATAATGAAATTTGATATAGAAAATAAAGTTCTGAAAAATACTATAAAGCTCATCTTACTTGAATGAACTTGAAGATGTAGACAAACGAATTCCTATTCATGAGCAAGAATTCTCTTGACAAGCAAGCTTTCAGCAGCTCTGCCTTTTTGACACCATACTTTCTTGTTGTCAAAGCAGCTGGATGGCTCTTAGCCTTGTCAAACTGAGTTGCAAGTTCATCTCCGAGTTTCTGTCCCACATGGAAAGATTGGAATGCCTCAGCAAATTCCTTGACTGTTACAAAATTGTAGGGCTCGTCTTTCTGTGCCCAGTACTGCTCCTGATCTTTCCTTGAAGTCACCTATAAATTGGTTATACATGAATCCAAATATGAGATTCTACTTGTAATGCTTATCTCTTCAGAAAATAATAATACCATTGGCATATATGAGACCAAAAAAAAAAAAAAAAAANGTGGCATGTCAACAGAGTACTTTATTTCATCAAAGGTAATGGTATGTTGGTCAAATGGAAGAGTCATTCCTCTATTCCTATTCTGATTGATCTCTACAGAAGTGTCTGTGCTAATAGATGAGAGGCTAGAGGTATTACTGCCCCTCTTCATTTCATATCCATTCTCTGCAGGTCAAAAAAAATCAGTTGGATTTAAGAGAAATCAAAAGATTAAAAAATACAAGAACTCACACACACAAACAAGCATGCATTGTAAGAGATATATCACCTATGCTTGTTTTGTGACTTGAGTTGCTTTCTCTAGATCTGTAATCCTGTCCATTGCTTTCAGGTTCTTCGGATTTAACAGACTGTGGCTTTCCCAGTGCTGCACAATATTTTAGACAACATTAGTAGATAATCTCTCACACGTATGCCTTGAAATTGAAAAGGTGGAGGTACTCACGATTGAGATACGTGAGAGCCAGAGTGAAGGCAGCATTGAAAAGTAATATAAATCCAATTAATGCCCCCACTCCTATCCAATACCAATATGCATGTGTAAAGAATCCGCGGGACTTCAAAACTTCAACTCCTAGTGGTTCCATTGAGTTTGGGAGAACCTTTAGTAAAAAAAATCGGTTCAAATGTCAAAAAAATATTAAGAAAAATTGTAAAAAAAATGTTTGCAATGGCCAGTTTAAGAAATTACATGTCTCCAACTCTTCCCAAGAAACTCGTTAACTACAATAGCATTCTGTGCATACATCATTGGTGACATCCAGTAACCCCATATCCACCATTTCTTTATGTTCTCTGTGGGAGGACGCAATCAAATAAGAAGTAATAGAAAAGACTTTGTCCAATTATAAAAGAAAAGACACTTACTAAATTATACCTCTTGACAGGACAAAGCCACCCAAAGCAAACAGCATGACCAGTGCAAATGATCCAAATGTGTTGGCAAGAATCAGGTCCCCCCTACCAATTGCCCCAGTAAAGCGAAATAAAGCAGAAGCCATCTGGTTAAGAAGTAAAAGCAGAAGGTACTGCCTAAAAAACCTGCAATATGAACATGAGAAAATATATAATTTGAAATGGAAGAAAAAAAAAGTGAAACATATCTTTGTAAGTTGACAAAAAAGTAGCATGATTTTATTTATTTATTCTTTATCTTTTACCTTCCAGCGCTTGGATCAAAGCCAATGACATAGTAAGTGATGAAAACCCATACAGCAACTTCTACAAACGTGATTGGAATCTTGATGATCCATGCAGGGAGAGAATATGCCCATGAAGGATAGAATAGGAGCTTCCTTTGCTTGAAGAAAACAGGAAGCTTTGCAACAGTCATGGATATCTCAGCAGTACCATTAAACATGATGACAACAACACTATAGAACAAAGCACCACTATAGATTCCTCCATCAGTCACTGAATTTCGGTGCATCTCAGTCCGTAGGAAAGTTGTCATAACAATCATTGCCATTATTGTAAGCTAAAAGAAGAAAACAAAAGAAAAAGTTTATATTACTCATATTTGGGTATAATGAAATTTGATATAGAAAATAAAGTTCTGAAAAATACTATAAAGCTCATCTTACTTGAATGAACTTGAAGATGTAGACAAACGAATTCCTATTCATGAGCAAGAATTCTCTTGACAAGCAAGCTTTCAGCAGCTCTGCCTTTTTGACACCATACTTTCTTGTTGTCAAAGCAGCTGGATGGCTCTTAGCCTTGTCAAACTGAGTTGCAAGTTCATCTCCGAGTTTCTGTCCCACATGGAAAGATTGGAATGCCTCAGCAAATTCCTTGACTGTTACAAAATTGTAGGGCTCGTCTTTCTGTGCCCAGTACTGCTCCTGATCTTTCCTTGAAGTCACCTATAAATTGGTTATACATGAATCCAAATATGAGATTCTACTTGTAATGCTTATCTCTTCAGAAAATAATAATACCATTGGCATATATGAGACCAAAAAAAAAAAAAAAAAACCTTTATTCAAACTCACTTCTTGCAGAAAGTCGGCCACCCCTTTCCTCTCAGGACATTTAAAGCCCATTGATTCAAAAAATTCAAGCACTTGTTCACGGGGACCCTGGTATGCAATCTGGCTATCAGAGATGAGAATAATGTCATCGAAAAGATTATAAGTCTCTGGTGCTGGCTGGAGGAGGGAGATGACAGCAGTTCCATTGAAAATGTGAACATATTGCTTGATTGAATTCACAATCTGAAAAGTTGTTGAGCTATCCAAACCAGTAGATATTTCATCCATGAATAACACTTTAGATGGTCCAACCAACATCTCACCTATAATTTAAGTATTAGATATTATTTATACAGTTTTAGAGAGAATATGATTCTGTATATATGAACTACAACTTTGACTTTACCAGTTGTGACTCGTTTCCTTTGCCCTCCAGATATTCCCCTTAACATTTGATTCCCAACTAAGGTATCTGCACAGACTTCCAATCCCAAAACCTGAAAACAATGTGGAAAATGAATAAAAGTGAACTATAATGATAATTTCTAAACAATTTCATAATCAATTCAACAATTTGTTGTCATTACCTTTAGAATGTAATCTGTCACCACATTCACCTCCTGCCCTTCTGTTGCCAGTGCCTAGATTAGCAGAAACAAACAAATAGAATGACATATAATGACAATACATATTTTAAGGAAGCTGTGAAAACCAGGACAGAAAGATTGGTTTTGCTTGATTTTAATTTGAACATAATTTTATCATATACTACAAATTTCCTCAAAGGTAAAATTTGCGAGGGTACCCATCATAGTAATTATCCATAAATCTAATTCTCATCAATCTCGAATGGCACAAACCCTTCTCAAAATAAAAAAAGTTTAGTGCTAGAACTTCCAAATGTTGTAATTGACAATAGATTTCTTCCTACCTTCATGTAGATGTCAACATCAGGATCAGGCTTAATATTTGCCGCTTTCTCTCTTCTTGCTAGCTCTGCTAGCATCTCTGTAGTGGCAAAATAAAAAGGGAAGGGGAGTACAAATTTAAAAGTCAAGCTTAAATAACAAAAATCATTGGATTACTTCCTCAGAAGTACAATTAAGGAAATGTAAAAAGAAGAAAAAGGAACAAAATAATCCTTTAAATTAACTAACCATAGCGTGATCCAACCCCTTGGCATCTGGCAGAGAAGGCCAAAGTTTCCCTTACAGTCATTTCTCCAATATGAACGTCATGTTGACTGACATAAGCAGCAGTTCTTTGTGGAACAAACTCATGCATTTCGTGGCCATTATAAGTCACCTTCCCAGAAAACTGAACAAGAATTTTTACTCAGTGCATTAGATGTACAGAAGAAAAAGTAGAATATGCAGTGGTAAGAATTCAAAATTGCCTAATACCTTTAGGTCGGGATCAAGCTCTCCAGCTAGAGCCAACAAGAGCGTGGTCTTTCCAGAACTTGGAGGACCCAAAAGTAATGTCATTCTATGTGAAACACAGAAACCGTGTTAGAAATGGATAATAGAAGTTCTAACCGGAGAAGGAACATTAAAAAGAGAAATTATCAAACAATGAGACTTCATTTTGATAATTGTAAAAAGGGCTGACTTCTCACCTGCTAGGCTTGATGACTCCACTAACATCTTGAAGGATTGACAAATGTTTCTTTCTGCTTGGAAGAATATGGAGATAATTCAAGAAACCCTTTAAAATCAAAAACAATGAGTCATTTAAGAATGAATTTAAAAAGAAACCAAAAAAAAAAGGCATCAATATTAGTTGAATAATAACAAATGGTGTATTTATTACGCGTAATTACCTCCATTATATTAACAGAGAAGTTCAAGAATGTTGGCAAAGCTCTGCTTCCAACATGTGCTTCTGCCTCAACATTCAAATGCTCAAAATGGACTTCAATTGTGGGAATGGCAATTCCAACTCTAAGAAATCCAAAAAAAAGAAAAAAATACCCATTACTGAAAATTCATATGAAACATACATCAAATCAAAATAAAAGGAAATTGGATAAACAGAATTAACAAACAAAAAAAGAAGCTAAATTAATATCAGTTTCTCTATAAAATACTTACAAACTAACATGGCAATGATTATTTTCGATACCACACAAACAAAGTAATAAATAATTTTCTTAACATCTTCTGTTTTGTAGTTCAAATTTAAGACGGCAATTTATAAGAATTATATAGTAAAATTTATAATATCTTAAAGTTTACCTGTCCAAGCGGTCCTTGAGCTTATACAAGAACTTCTCATGATCCTCCTCGGGGACCTTCACCAACCTCTCAACCAAACTCCTCCTTTCCTTCAGTCCAAGATGATGTACATCGATTTCACTGGTCTCACCTTGCGGTGTAGTCAGTAAACCTTTCGTCAAACGGTTGTAAGTAGGAAGCTTCTGTAGAGCAGCCCATTTAAGAGCTTCTTCATCATCATCTTCCCGTGAAGATTTCGAGAAAATTTCCATGGTGGCGTCCCTCCACATTGAGGGACTGCTTAGTCGAAAACTACTACCGGCTTTATAAATATCCCCACTCTCCATTGTTACAAATGATCAGTGCCTCAACAACAGCTAAAATCCAGAACTGTTTCTTCGAATTTACGTGAAATAAGGCCAAGGTTTCAGGCTCTATGGATCAGAACCTGAAAAATATAGAAATGGTTTTCTATTTTTATTTTTTGAAATTTTATAGAAATGGGGTTATGGTTTCTCTCTCTGCGTTGAAGGTTTTTTTTTTTTTTTTTTTTTGAATGTCTGTGTTGAAGTTGAGCAACTTAGTTTTCTTCTATACTCTGAGACCAGTATGAGTACAGGTTGGTTGTGTTGTGCGCGTATTTATAATTTATAGAGTCGAAAAGGGTGGCTTTTGAAGCGTCAAACTTTAGTGTCCATGTTCAATTTTTTTTTAATTGGTGTGGAAACTGATTATTACTTTCTCGTGCAACAAAGAAAACAAAATTCAGATTTGGTTCTGATTTCAGTGTCTCCTTCTATGAATCATCCAATTCTGGCAAAAACAAATAAGAAATGTTTGACTTTACTACGTTTTTTTTTTTATTTTAAAGCATGTATGTTCCTTTTTATTATTAGTTATTAATATAAGTACTTGTTTTTTGGTTGAGTGTTATTTTCAAAGTAATGGACCTCTTCTTTAAGTTTAAACAACTCTTTGCATTGTCTTATAAAAAAAAAAAAAAAAACTCTTTGCATTGCATGCACGTGTCTTAAAAATATTATTTATTTGAACCCACCACAACACCAAGAGAAGGATTGGCCATAAACTAATTGCTTCAGTAATGCATTACGTAGGATCCCCCAACTGGTCATTATAAGGTCCTTATGCCATTTTATACTCACTTAATGCCTTGCATTCACGTTTTCTATCACCAAATAAATCCAAAAAAAAAAAAGAAGGGAAATAACAATAAATAATGACCCCATTTAACATTGAAGAAAACAAAAGGAACAATAAAAAAAATGTGTATATATATATATATATATATTTATCCATTGTCCATTAAAATGTGGGGGAAAAGGTTTTTAAAATAAGTAACTGAAACTTTTCTCAAGTGGACCTATATGCAAAAATATTATATAAAAACTATTAGGTATTCTCAAAGCATAACAAGATGGTAGTCTTTCATCTCACGAGAGTGGTGTAACCCACTATGAATTTAATGTATTTTGGTTACTTACTATTATGTGAAAGAATGAAGTACACACTCTAATGATTGATTAATTACTTATCATATCATGAGATTTTAATTTATTGAAATATTATATTACACTACTTTTCTATGTTTTAAACTTAATTTTATTCTGGTCACATTACAATTTTATATTGTAGATAAATTTTTTTATTTGAAAATATTTTTAATTATAAATATCAAATAGAAAATATTAATTTGGATATGAAATACTATATATATATATATAGAGAGAGAGAGAGAGAGAGAGAGATTTATTGAATCTCGAATAAGATCCTTTAATAAATAATTTACTAATAATAATAATAAATATAGCATAACATTTAGATGAAAATTTCATTCATGGATAAGAAATTTATTGAAAAGAGTTAGAAGATAATGAAATAATGTAGTAGAAAGATAACAATGGATATAAGCACAATGACGTTCAAACATGAAATATAATTTTTTTTTATATATAAAACTACTAAATTCATTTTTAATGCATATATTGCTTTCAAAATTTTAGTAATAATACTTGCCAATTGCTACAATTGCTTGTGCAGAAATTTTCTAAAAATAAAATAAAATCTAAAAAACCCTTCTTAATATTGATTGTATTATATTAAAAGAAGGTTAATTAGGCGGATTATCACATTATCAATGACAATAACATGTTAGCAAAATATAAATATAAGAACTTAGTAATAATTTTGTTTCTTGAAAAGTAAAAAGAATGAATTTTAAGTACACGAATTTATAATCTATAAAGTTAAATATATTTAAAAAAATTAATTGATATTTATGGTCTTTGCGACTTCAAACGGCAGATATCAAAGTATCAAACCAACACAGTAATATCATTTGTAAAATTACACCTTATATAAATTTACAAGTTAAAAAAAGTGGTATCATCTAAAAAATAACTAAGAATACAAAAATAAAATGTCATTTTGAATATATACCACTGTTAATTTCTTTAAAAAAAAATTCCTATTTTTTGTGTGTTAAAATACTTAATATTTAAAAAAAAATACAAAAATAAATAATAATATATCATATTCCATATAATTGTTCAAATTTTTATACCCATCATCAATGATATCATCGATCGGTTACACCATGTAGTGAACAGCCGTTTCTTACCATCTCTTCGATCCACACACGACATCATGATTCATGGCTGATATCAGCAAACATCGCGAGGGTAAACTTGCCTTCATTTAGGCGAAGGGGTGAAGGAATATATGAAATCATTGATGATATCACAAACCAAAGTTTATGCCACATCTCACTATAGGTTTGAGTTTGACTTCAACGTATAATAGTAATATTATATATTTTTCATGTCAGTCTAACTTGTTCAAGTGCTGTAGTATTATCCACAAACGGTTCCGTAACATCTTTGTCCTTTTCAAGCTTTTTTCAACGGGAAGAGACAAGTCCAATTTTTTTTTTATTGCTTTGCTTTTGCCAAGAAAGATGTGGCACCGAAAGCGACTACTGCAAAGAGATTGGAACTATACTTATTTTAGCAAATAAAATAAAATAAAACGATCAAGCAAAGAGATTGGAAGTTTACTTTTCTCTCCACGTGTATAACTTGCCCAAAAACACGAGAATTTCGCAGATATTAAAAATATGGATAAAACTTAAGTACAGTAATTTTAAAGTTATACCTTAGGTTTCTTTCTTAAGATTTATTACTTAATTAAAAAATATATTTTTATTTCATGAAAAGAAAAACATATGATAGAATCTTAAGAAGAGAACTTAAATAATAAAATCTCGGTACTAAACCTAAATCTTGCTCTTTAAATAAATAAATAAATTGATTAACAATTTTAAAATTGATATGTTTATTTTAGTTTTTTTTTTTTTTTTTAATTTTTTTTACACCATCATGCGTGTTTGGGTGCACATGCAAATAAGGTCAAACTGAAAATCATTTTCCCTTGATTGTAAAATACCCCCAGCTGACCCGTAAAACCTTTTACACAATTATTTTACCTTCATTCTATTTCCGGACTACACATCCGAAGAGAGAGAGTGAGAGACAGCTCAAAGTCCACTCAACCTGAAGACAACGCAAGCACAACCTTGCCGGTCAGATCGTCGTCCTCATCCCCTACACAAGATGGTGAGTAGTGTTTTCCTCTTCCTTCCTTTCTTTTCTGTCTTCGTTCTCGGCTTTTCTTCTCTCCCCCATCACTCCTCATCCCCTCCATCTTGCTCAAACCCAACTCCGATGAAGCAAGCCCAAATCAAGCAATGCCCAAACCCGATCTACCCACTGTAGCTACCCACACCGATTTGAGCATCCCACCACACCTATCCCTGAAATTTCCCAAAACCCATTCCTCAAACCCACCACTCCCCATCCCTGTACCAGATCCAATATATATATATATATCCTTATTTAGAGATTTATTTGTATATAAAAAATATATGTGCATAATGTTATCTAAAATAGTGTTTGTGAAGGTATATGGCAGCTTCTGAATATTTTAGTAAACTGAAATTAGCATTGTTCTTGAATTAGGCTTGTTACAATATTTTTATGAATTTGGATGGTTTAACAACAATTATTGTGGAGACTTTGCTGAGATGATGTTGAATGGGTCTACACTATCTTGTATTGCAGGTTGCTTTTTGGTAAATATCATCTTCTTGCTTACACATTTGATTGAATGGTATGTCAAATAATTTCCGATGCTAAGAATATGTATGTCATAACACCAATTTTGGTTTTTAAACTGTTTATCCTATTGACCACCTAAAGGGTAAGACATACGTTGTTTTTGTTGGTTGTGTGCTTGGGGTGTATGACACATGGGAAGAAGCCTATTTTTTTTTTTTTTTTTAATTTTTTTTACACCATCATGCGTGTTTGGGTGCACATGCAAATAAGGTCAAACTGAAAATCATTTTCCCTTGATTGTAAAATACCCCCAGCTGACCCGTAAAACCTTTTACACAATTATTTTACCTTCATTCTATTTCCGGACTACACATCCGAAGAGAGAGAGTGAGAGACAGCTCAAAGTCCACTCAACCTGAAGACAACGCAAGCACAACCTTGCCGGTCAGATCGTCGTCCTCATCCCCTACACAAGATGGTGAGTAGTGTTTTCCTCTTCCTTCCTTTCTTTTCTGTCTTCGTTCTCGGCTTTTCTTCTCTCCCCCATCACTCCTCATCCCCTCCATCTTGCTCAAACCCAACTCCGATGAAGCAAGCCCAAATCAAGCAATGCCCAAACCCGATCTACCCACTGTAGCTACCCACACCGATTTGAGCATCCCACCACACCTATCCCTGAAATTTCCCAAAACCCATTCCTCAAACCCACCACTCCCCATCCCTGTACCAGATCCAATATATATATATATATCCTTATTTAGAGATTTATTTGTATATAAAAAATATATGTGCATAATGTTATCTAAAATAGTGTTTGTGAAGGTATATGGCAGCTTCTGAATATTTTAGTAAACTGAAATTAGCATTGTTCTTGAATTAGGCTTGTTACAATATTTTTATGAATTTGGATGGTTTAACAACAATTATTGTGGAGACTTTGCTGAGATGATGTTGAATGGGTCTACACTATCTTGTATTGCAGGTTGCTTTTTGGTAAATATCATCTTCTTGCTTACACATTTGATTGAATGGTATGTCAAATAATTTCCGATGCTAAGAATATGTATGTCATAACACCAATTTTGGTTTTTAAACTGTTTATCCTATTGACCACCTAAAGGGTAAGACATACGTTGTTTTTGTTGGTTGTGTGCTTGGGGTGTATGACACATGGGAAGAAGCCTGTGCCTAAGTTCATCAATATTCTGGAGCAGACCACAAGGCGTTTAAGCATAAAATGGATGCAGAAATTGCTTTTATGAAGTTTTGGTAGATTGATGGTGGGAATGTGCAACAAGGTTCTTCATCTAGTACATATTCTACTCATTCCAGCTTAAGTTCCAGTACTCCTTCAACTGAAGAGAGTTCCAGCACAGGAGATGTTAAATACAATTTGTTGAAATATCAATTAGATATCGCAATTAAGCAGCGGAACCACGCAATGAAGATTGCAAAGTTGAATGCAAGAATGCTAAACGCAGTGGCATCTCAAGTCTTGCCCGATGATGAGCTCAATAAAATGGCATATCTAAACTTGGGTGAATTGTTTCTCAAAAAAGAAAAAAGCTTGGGTGAATGACCATGAAAGTTGTGTTAGGGTTGTGATTTTTGTATGTGGGTACCTCTGTCATTGTTATGTAAAACTTGGATGTGTATATGTTCATATTTTTTGTGATTGGAATTTTGTAATGGATGTGATATATGATGTGTATAGATATTTTGAGATGCTCAATTGTATTATAGGTATATTTTTTTTTGCATTTTCCTGTAAAATTTTTTACATTGGAGCGCCAAACGCAGTAAAATATTTTTCTAGAAAAATGTTTTTACATGCACAACCAAACACTGAAAGTACTTTTCCAGTGTATTTTCTAGAACCCAAGACAAATATCTGAAAATATTTTCCTTTTCATAAAATATTTTCAACTCCTTGATTTTAGTAAAATAAGTTTAAAAGTCAAGAAATGAATCATTAAATAAAATCTCTCTGATACAAAGAGCAAGATCATCTTTAATTTTGTTATCAACAATATAAATTACAATGTTTAGGTCAACTAGAAGATCCGGGCAACATGGTTCTCGTGCATTCAGGTCATTCGCCCGTGATCCTCCACATTGGTGTGATAGTCATTCATCAAGACTCGAGATTCTCTTAACACTTTTTTTTGTTCCTTGAGATAAGATATTCTTAAGAGGACGAGAGGTCTGAGCGAACCTGACTGCAAAACCAGCCCATCTTTAGCAGACAAAACCCAAGTTGGGATGGATCATGAGATTGGTCAGGGTTCCCAAAAAGAACAAAATGACGCCAACAACAAGAAGCAAGGGAATGAGCCAGGACATCACTTTACTCTCTATTTGCAGCCGCCCAGACTGAATTAATGGTGAAAAATGCTGCAACAACCTTAGAAATATTTAGAACCCAAATCATGTTTTTTATGGCTTAATCACTTTTAAACTAAACTAATGATACTAGACAAGATATACAGTTGCAGTACACAAGAATACTATGAACCCTCCAAGTCCACAATTCTATATGTACTTCAGTACTTCAAGTTCCAGCTATAGCAATCGACTGCTCTGAGTCCTTTCTCTTTCTAGTTTATCGAAGAACCTCCATTGAGACACCAATGTAAACAGTGGCGGCTCCAGAAATTTTGTTTAGAGGAGTCATTAAAAAAATTTAATAAAAAAAGAACTTGAATATATCAAGTTACCGACAAAAAAAAAAAAAAAAAAAAATTAATACATGAAGTTTTACAATTTCCTTCTACAAGTATTCTAATTTTGAATTGTTATATGATAATTCATTTTGAGTATCTATTGCCAATGTGGGTAGCTATAAGCATATAATCATTTTATTTTGTTAAGTTTATCTAACATTTTTATTTTTATGCAGTTTTTATTATCTATTTGTTATTGTTTTTATAAAAATATTTTAAACTAAATGATTAAACTAAACTCATTGGCTTTGTATTAATTATTAACGCACAAAACCACACACATTCATACATAAAATTATATACTAGTGTCTATTTAACCAATCAAATGCTTGAACAATCATTAACTTTCAATTTTTTTCTTGAATTTTACTAACTTTATAACAGAAAGTTATTATAAAATGATAACAATACACAAACATGTAACAAACCATCTCTATTTCCTAATTATTAAATCATATAAATTTATATTATATTTATATTGTACACACAAACATCCAATCACATTATAATTCACAAAAATAACATTATAACAAAAAGTAATGCCCACAATCAATATTAGACACACTCACACACATAATATAAATTTATAAAAAATATTGACACTTACAATTTACAAACACTTACTCTTTATTCTTAGAGTTGGAAATACTTGTAATAAGAGTGTGCAAAATTTAAGTCAGGGTATGAAAAAATATTTTTAAGAAAAAATTATAGTATTAAATTAACAAAAATATATATATTTTATATATAATTTTATTTTTATTTTTTGAAGTCAGGGAGTTCATTTGAACCCCCTGAGAATAGTGTAGCGCCCCCCCTGAATGTAAACACCACCAAAATGAATTGGATCTCGAGATGGTCGCAACTTACCCAATCATCACTCTAATCTTGACATTCTGCCACGTGTATCTCGCGGGCTATGCAAGTCGCTTGAGGTCGTGAGATCATTGTGTATGCAACTTTCCAAAATAGCAAATGAGTCTTAAGTCTATCCCAAATTACAAATAATTCCTAGAAAGATACAATAAAATAATAAACAAATGAGTAATTCTACGGTACCCCCAAAAAAAAGGGGGGATACGATATCCACTAGTAGGTAACCTGCTACACCAGGTTACTTTTTTCTCACATTTGACGGTTTCATCCTCACATTGTGCAGTTCCAACATCACATGTGACAGTTTTTTCTCACATTTGACTGTTTCATCCTCATATTATGTAGTTCCAACATCACATGTGACAGTTTTTTTTCACATTTGGTAGTTCCCTTACTTTTTTTCTTACATTTGATGGTTTCATCCTCACATTCTACGGTTCTAACATCACATATGACAGTTCTTTTGTCACATTGGGTGGTTCCCTCACTTTTTTCTCACACTTGATGGTTTCATCTTCATATTGTACAATTTCAACATCACATGTGACAGTTTTTTTCTCACATTTGGTAGTTCCCTTACTTTTTTTTTTTTTTTTTCTTTTTTTTCACATTTGATGGTTCCATCATTACATTGTGTAGTTTCAACATTACAAGTAACTATTTTTTTGTCATATTTGGTGATTCCTTTTTTTTTTTTTTCTTACATTTGATGGTTCCATTATCATGTTAGGCAGTACCAACATGACATCTATCTGTACTTTTGTCATATTCAATGGTACCCTATTTTTTTTCTCACATTTGACAGTTCCAATATCATACTGTGTAGTACCAACATCACTTTTGATCGTACTTTTGTCACATTCGGTGGTACCTTAATTTTTTTTTCTCATATTTGATAGTTCCATTGTCACATTGGCAATACCAATATCACATATGATTTTATTTTTGTCACATTCAATGGTTCTTTTTTTTTTTACTCACATTTGACAGTTTCATCGTCACATTAAACCGCACCAACATTATATATGGGCGTAGCCAACCCAACCTAACCCCACTGAATTACCTAATAATTGACAAATATATATAACAAAAATACTCCTAAAGTCTCTAAAATTCCGAAATATTCTTAAATATACTAAAATTACCAAAACACATTCTAACAATTAAAAATTACCAAAATAACAATTCAATGGTTTTTTTTTTCTCACATTTGACAGTTTCATCGTCATATTAGGCAGTACCAACATTACATGTGACAATTCTTTTGTCACATTTAGTGGTTCCCTAATTTTTTTTCCTCACATTTTACAGTTCCATCCTCACATTGTGTCGTTTCAACATCACATTTGACAGTACTTTTACATTTGGGCCCACCACTATAGTTACTTTTTTACTCACTAATAACTACTCATCACAATAGCAATTTTTTTAAAAAAATTTGTAGCTCTAGCATTTTCCTCCTTTTAAAAGCTATTAAAAAAATTTAGATCTAAAATCTAAAACAAAATAAATATCCCAAAATTTAGCCCAACCACAATAATTACTAATAGTAAAATTAAAAACAATTAAACCCAATTAACCAATTTTAACAAAAAAAACCCGACCCTTTTAAAAATTTTAAACTAAATATTTTTGTCCTTCATTGTTTATCATTTTGACCATAATGAAAAGTGTCAGCCTCATTTGAGTTAGCAAAGCCTCCACCAGCTAAGTCTAAGAGAGCCGTAATAGCAATGAAATGTTTTTTTTTTTTGAAGACATATCAGTGCCACAAAAGGTCAATTGTAACATAATTGGCTATTAAAATGTCAGTTTTCATCTCTCTCTACTTTGTTCATTCACATTGGCGGCTGACAGTAACCCACACTAACTCCTTAGTGTAAGCAAGACCTATTGACATATGTATTAGTATCATAAATAATATGATGCGGTAGATGACCACTTGAGAAGAAGCAATTTAGACATAATGTTTGCTCTTGTATTTCTTGATGAAGTTGTTTTATAGATTCTAAGTGTGCGTTTGCCTCCAAATTAAAAAGCCAGCTTATTTTACTATTCAACTTATTTTTGCTACTATTTATAGGCCCGACTGCACTTTTTGGTACTATTCATGAGTTTTACTGTAGTATTTCAGTTAACTTTTACCTTTATCTACAATACTTTCAGTAAAAAGTTTTCAGTTTCAGCAAAATATGCAGATCCCAAATAAACCCTAAGGATTCTTATATATGAAGGTGTGCTAGCATTGAAGGACTCAAAATGGTGGTCCTGGTCAAAGTTTGATTATTTTAATGTTTTTTGCCCTTGAATATTCACTTCATTAACATAAATCAAACAAAAGCTAGTAGGTCTCGACCATCTCATTCTTCTTACGGAGGAATTTGTTTCACACAAGAGACATATGTGGCTCCCACCATAACATAATGGCTCTTCTAAGACCACAACTTTTTTTTTTTTTTTTTGAGGTGCTAAGACCACAAATTTTACCATAATATAATGAAGTAATCAAATGTGAATGGTGTACAATTACTTTCATATGAATCCATTACTTTATCTCCACTAATCACAACTGACGACTTCAAAGTTGTGTCTAAATGCTTTATAAGAACAAAATCCACAAAAAAAAAAAAAAAAAAATTGTGCAGTTCCAATATCACAAGTAACTGTTTTTTTTTTTTTTTTGTCATATTTGGTGGTTCCTTTTTTTTTTTTTTTCTTACATTTGATGGTTCCATTATCATATTAGGCCAGTACTAACATGACATCTATTTGTACTTTTGTCACATTCAATGATATGCTTTTTTTTTCTCACATTTGACAGTTCTAATATCACACTCTATTTCTTCAATATGGCTCAAGAAAGGCTCTAGCTGGATTGGTTCATTTAGAAAGAGTAAAATAAAAATCCAAAAATGTTACAGTTCATAATTGCACGAGCTGCCAGAGAATCTCATGAACCTAATGTACCAAATGTTATTTTTGTTATGTGACAAGACTGTTCCAAAATCATATTCCAATAATCATGCTATTTGAGTCAATGATAATATTCCATGTTCAAGAATTGTCACTAAAGGATCCGATTTATTGAACAAAAAAAAGCATTATGTGGGAATCAGTTATTAGTCTCCACAAACTAGAAAAGAGAGTAAAAACAGAAGGCATGATTAAATTTAGAACGTTCTTAGACTATGTAGGTACCACTCCCAATTCTGTAACTGGCAGATTGCATGCAAACCCTGCAATATTTGCTTGCCATAGATTATATGCGTGAATCCAAGGTAAAAGGAAAGAGTGGAATTGAATTGCTCATTGGATGTAACAAATCCCAAAAATGAAAGCTATAAGGAAAATAAGGGGAATGTAGCAAGAACAATTCTATTAGCAATAGCATACCCAATGAGAACGGGAATCAAGCCTCATAAAATTAAAAATAATTTACACTTGACATAAAAAAAAAACCATGTAAGACTGTCAATGCAAGTCCAAGATTCCTATTCAAGATATTCCTTATGAAAGCCATAAGAGAGGCCTCTAACCATGCAAACTCCAAGTTAACTCTTATGGGCTGTTTGGAAGTTTAGAAAGGGAGGAGAGTAGAGGGGAGTAGCGGGGAGGAGGGTAGTGGGGAGGAGAGTAGAGGGGAATGGTTCCCCTCCACTTTGTTTGGATTTTGTTGAAATTAGTAAGGAGGAAGGGAGTAATTAGCCCTTCCTCTTGTTTGGATGTTTTAAAAATTAGGATGGAGAGGAGAGAAAATGATTAAAATAGATAAATTTACCCCTATTTGAAAATGGACTTGCAACATTGGTTTATGATTAATTTGTTAGAAAGGGTAAATTAGGGAATTTACTTGGACAATAATTTATCTACTCTACTCTCCCTCCAAATCTCTCTAATTTGGGAGAATTAAAAATGAGAGGTTAGAGGGAGTTGAAACCCCTCCAAACCTCTCCCCCTCATTTCTTAAAAAACTTCCAAACAAGGTAATTGGATTACTCTCCCTCCCTCTACTCTACTCCCCCTCCATTTTTAAACATCCAAACATGCCATTAATGACCAACACTAACAGGGCCCCTTTGGCATGTGTTCACCAGTATAATGTTATCAGGATAATTGAGCACCAGTATCTGTCAACACCTTTTGATTCTCAATGCAGCCAATGTAGTTGCAAGTACCAAGCAAAGGCCAAGCTCTACTTAGACAGAATTGCTAGAATAACAACACCAAATCTAAAATACAAGAAATAACCCTCACTTGATGCCACATGACTTTTTATGCACGCTCCAGGTTTAAGGAAGCAGACGCCTCTACTGAACCATACTATTTAGTAAGTTAATCCAGATGTAATGAGAAAACATAATAATATAAGTTGTCTACCCCCTAAGAGACATTTTAGTTTTTGGTAACCACGACTGGCCAACAAATCACTTAAGTTCCAACCATTTTAGCCTCTCCAGCTCTCTTTTCTTTGTGACACCACACCACCAAATTTTCATCAAATCTCATAGGCAACATTTGAGCAGCATGAATCAACTAAGATAATCAAAATCTTTATGTTCCCAGTAATTTCTCGATGATTTAGGTACACGGTCTCCACAATTTGTCAAAGAAATCACAGTAGGTTCATTTGGATTGCAGCTTTGAGAACTATTTTGACTATTAAAAATTTATGTATAAGGAAGATGTTGACAACTTGACATAAATAATATAATGTTTACAGTTGATAATAAATATAGTTGAATACCATTCCTATGGATTTTCCTTTGTAACTTTTTCCAAACCTAAACAACGAGGAAAAAAAGGAGATCTGACCCCCCCAATTTATCAAATTCCTCATGGAACTCATTTTCTGTAACAGTGGAAACATAAAACATTTAGAATCATGACCATTATAGAGCAAGACATATATTAAATAATAATGATCTTAATTTCGAAATATAGAAATCATCTGTGTAATCAAAACTATATCTTGGCTGTGACTTGTCACTAAAAGAAAATGATTCTATCCAATCAGGCGCAAAGTAGTGGAACCCAAAATCTGACATCTAGAGAAGATGAGTGCAAAATTAAAATGTTGGTTTGAAACTTTCGATTTCAGCTTGCCTAAATCCCAAACTAAAAGAATATAGCCCAAATATTTTGCTTCAATAATAAAACTGAAGGATCTAAAATCAAAGATATTCAACACCAAAACCATATCCTTAGGGAGTTTAGGGTTCTGAAGTCATTCAAATCCAAGAAACAAAAAAACCACATATGAAAAGAAAGAAAGAAGAACAACGTGATTCTAATTGTTGAAAATGAAAAAAATAAGAAGAAAGAGTATACACCTTGGAGTTTGCAGAAGCAGTCTCAACTCTCAAGAGCATCGACATCGTCTTCCCTGGATCGCCTCAGAAATCAGAATTGAAGGAAGGAATTTTTTTGGTTGCTTTTATATGCTTACACGTTCTACCGGTAACTGGTAACCATTAAATTTAATTAAACGGTCAAGATTAAAGCCAATAGAATTCTGTGGTTTAGATTTTAGTGGGTACCGTACCCCCCAAATAAAATAAGGAGTACTATAGAATGACTTTTTTTTTAAATACACAATAACAAGTAATACAGTTGTGAGTTTTAATCTCCACCTTTTAAAATAAATAAGATTCCAGTTAAAAAAATAATTAAGATAAGTCAAACTTTTTTAAGATTGTTATGCTCAAAAAAAAAAAAATCCAATATATAATAAACACTCGTCACTACAGTAACATTCTCTTTAATAAAGGAGAAAGAAGCGAAGAATTTTTCCCCCTTCTTCCTTTTTGGTGCGCTATTCATGCATATATCCTATTTTCCAAAAATACTAATTTTTTTTTCTATTAAGCAATCCAAAAACACTAGTTAAATTATTATACTATTTTTTTCCTTGTAATTGCTAATTGTATAGCTCAAATCAATCTAATAATTACTCATATATATGATTACACACTTTCTGAGTCCTCTGACGTTTATGTAATCCATTTCAAACAAATATATACGGATAATATATGTAATCTAGTCATCATCTAGATTTACGTTCATAGGCATCTAAGCTAACAAGCACTTAAAAAATGGTAAAAATTTTACAAGATGATCCTGCCCTTAATTAAATGAAGCCAACTATCAAACTAATGTTACCATCACGCACCTTTGATGTGCATGATGATCACTTCACAAGTACTAAGTTATTATGGGGTGACAGGAAAAAAGTCGAATATCAACTAATTAATTTTTGCTCAAATATCAACCCAATAATGTAAGCTGACATACTAGATTGTAATAATAATAAAAAGATAAAAAGATGATATTAATTATTTTAAAATATATATATATATATATATAATTGCTTACCAAATGTGAGTGGTAGCCAGCCTAAAAGTCAAACTATATTGGAAATTTGAACTCATTAGAGTTCACGTGGGTGTGCCAGCCTAGAAGTCAAGCTATATTGGAAATTTGAACTCATTAGAGTTCACGTGGATTCCTTACTTTTTCTCTCCAAAACAAAAAAGAGTTCACGTGGGTGTGTCAGAACTCACATAAAACAACTAAACAAGAGCCCCACACACAACTAAAACTCACACAAACCAGTGGCGACTCCAAGAATTTTGTTTAGGGGATTCATTAAAAAATTTTAATAAAAAAAGAACTTGAATATATCGAGTTTCTGACCAAAAAAAAAAATTAATATATGAAGTTTTATAATTTCCTTCTACAAGTATTCAAATTTTGAATTATGAGTATCTATTGCCAATGTGGATAGGTATGAGTCTACAATCATTTTATTTTGTTAAGTTTATCTAACATTTTTATTTTTATGCAGTTTTTATTATCTATATGTTATTGTTTTTATAAAAATATTTTAAACTAAATGACTAAACTAAACTCATTGGTTTTGTATTAATTATTGACGCACACAACCACACTCATTCATTCATAAAATTATACACTAGTGTCTACTTAACCAATCAAATGCTTGGACAATTACTAACTTTACGATTTTTTTTCTTAAATTTTACTAACTTTATAACAAAAAGTTATTATAACATGATAACAATACACACACATATAACAAACCATCTCTATTTCCTAATTATTAAATTATATATATTTATATTATATTTATATTGTACACACGAACATCCACACATATTATAATTCACACAAATAATATTATAACAAAAAGTAATGCACACAATCAATATTAGACACACTCACACATATAATATAAATTTATAAAAAAATAGTAACACTTACAATTCACAAATACTTACTCTTTAATATTAGAGTTGGAAATACTTATAATAAAGGTGTGCAAAATTTAAATCAGGGTGTGCAAAAATATTTTTAAGAAAAAATTATAGTATTAAAATAACAAAAAAATATATTATAATATATATATATATATATTTTTTTTTTTTTTTTTTTTTTTTGAAGTCAGGGGGTTTATTTGAACCCCTTGACACAAACCAATTAAATAAGAGCCACACACACAAAGCTAAAACAAAAAGCACAAAAGAGAGTTCAGTCTCGGTCAAAACTAAAGAAGAAGAAGAAGAAGAAGCAGCTGGATGTCTTCCCAGTTTTTCAAACACAGAGTAAAGCAACAAATTATTTCTCTCTAACAGCTTCAGCCTTCACTTGCTCTACCTCTTTCTCTCCCTTTCTCACTTTTTCTCATCTTCTTCTTCCTTTTCTTTTTCTTTTTTCTTCTTATTTGTACCGGTCCGAAACATCTTTACCAACCGAAACAGCCGGATTTCGTCAGTACGGCCAGTATTTTTTTCGATACGAAACAAGAGGTGTGCTTGTATCAGTGTATTGGTCGGAATGGTATATACCGGCCATACCGGCCGACACGGTACGAAATTGACTTCCTTGATTTGGCTACCTCAATTAACAAAGTACAAAATTCCTTACATGCGAAATATAGCAAAAGCCACAAAAAGCAAAACACGTTTAATTTAATAAGATAATCTACAATTCATAAAGGTTTCTTGAATTCACAAAAAGAGATATATAGTCTGGGAATCCACCAAAAACTTGAGATAAATTTCTTATAATTTATTAAACTAAAATCTAAACATTAAAAATAAAAATTATTAAAAAAATAAAAAACAACCTAAGGCAACTAAAGAAAGCCCTTAAATTTATAATTTGCGCTAATTACAAAATTAAATAGCAAAATAGTAAATTTTACTAAAAAATGCAAAACTATATTTAAGATACATTCCAGAATAGAAAAACTTTAATTTATATTAATAAAAA